>NW_010128483.1:0-52674 GCF_000699245.1 Pterocles gutturalis | reverse complement strand
TTTGGGGACGGTCAACTCAGGGTTGGAGAGAAGAGAGTCTGCTGGCATTGTGCTTCTTTGAAACCACCGGATGGAAACACTCCTGAGTCCCTGCAGTCCAGAGCGTTAGATGCTGCACTTTGATATGAGCAGAACTTTGATAGGCTTTTGGGTGAACTTACCTTTTGGGTAGGAAGCTCTGTTTCTCTAGTGATTTTTGGAAAAGAGCATTGTGAGATACAGATGGCTTTCCGGTAGCTGTAACGTGTTGCCCACTCCAGCCCTTCCAGAGCACCTCATGGAAAAGGGATAGGTATGCCGAAAGGGCATGCACATGCTTTCTGAAGAGTTCAGGGCTTGGGAAGGTTTTCTAAGGAGTGAATTCAAAGAGGTTTTTGTATTTTCAAAACACTTTCTATCCAGGGTTCTGAAACACTTCAGCTGTCTCCCCTTACTGATTCTCCAAATCCTCCTCTTCCTCCTCATTCTTATCTTGTGTCTTTGTCTGCCTCTGCCTCCCTCTGGTAGTCCAGATATTATCTCAAGTTTATCTTATCAAAAAAGAAAAAAAAAAATTTTCTCTAATAGCAAGCTTATGAGCCTTTTTCCCTTGCAGGCTGCTCACCTATGCTGTCTTAGAAACTTTTTTCTTTCTTTCTTCTGTGTTACATTATGGAAAAAGCCCTCAAATGTGTTATTGTTAACTCTCCTCTCTCAGTAAAGGACTTGCTTTTGTATTGTAGCATATGTCTTAATAATATTGTAACACAATATTGTAACACCTTCTTCTCCCTCCCTCCCCATGACTACAGGTCTTCGGCTGCCATGTGTCCTTACAAGGCAGTAGTGCTTAAGCCACGCTTGTCCTGCCCCAGTCACCTTCTTACACTGCTGCCTCTTTCGTAGTGTTCTGTGTTCAGCTGTGTCAAGCTGGAGATCTTCCTCGCCTGCAAGCATGTGGGCAGGAATCACCTGTTTCTCCTAGCTTTGTTCCTCCCAACACTGTAGCTCATCCTGGGCCTTTGTCACTTTTCCCTGACTGCTTTGTTTGCATTGTGCCTAATACAAGGGAACTGAAGTATCTGGGCACTACTGTATTACAAGTAGTGACTCTGGTCTCTGTCACCAAGAAGCTTATCTCCTCCTGAAAAAAAACCAACAGGACATTCCTCCTCCCAAACTTTTCAAGCACTTTGTAACCTTCACCTTCTCCCTCTAAAGAACATTTGGGTTTGTTCTTCTCTGTAGAAGGTAAGCTTGGGGAAGGTTTCCTTAAAAGCTGTGAAATACTTTTTACTTCCACAGAGTGTATATTTAAATTGTTTGATTTGCATAGGGCAGAAATTGAGCTGCGGATTACTGCAGCCCAAGCTCATAAAAAGAGCTGGGAATAAAACCTCAGACTCTCTGAGCCAGTTCTGTTAGTCCTTTGCCTTAAGGAGGAGGGCATACTCCTTACTCCAGCATTACAAGCTCAATCTGAGTGTAATGATGAAGGAATAAATTAGACAAAAGTATAATGATACAAAAGGGCAGATTAACAAAATGTTGTGGCAAATGAAGATGCGGAACAATTAGTCTCTGCTAGTCTTCATTGTCTTAAAACTAAGGAGGGGAAAGAAAAGGTTTAGTAAGAAATTTTTCTCAGTGTATTTGAAGTTTAGGCAAAAGAGACCTGAATTTCTAAGGTGACCATGTAATGGCTGAATAACTAGTCAAATAGTGACTCTGCAAGACTCGAGATGCTGAAAAAATGAGCAAAGAAGAAAGGACTTTTAGCTGGGCTGCCTTAACTCCTCCGCTACCAGTCTCGCTTTCTGCATAGATGTATATGAATCAGCTGTTTTAAAACACTGTCCTTAAAAGATTGTTCCCATTCAGTCAAAGTGTGAGAGCTGAGGAACACCTGAGACTCCTGCAGAAGTCTTCTGGAAAGAACAAAGAAGGTCAGACTTCATGTACTGCGTCTTTTAAAACTTGCAGGAGAGTCCATTTTTAAGTCATCTTCATGTGTTGTAAGAAAGTGTTGGGATTTTTTGCTTTCCTAGTCTTCTTATCCTTTTCAAGGTCACCTTTCAAGAGTACTGGAGTGTATTCTGTCCCATCTAGTTTCCTAGGTACTTCTCTTGGGTCATTGTTTGAGTCACTTCTCAAAGATTCACATTGCATCTGGTCGGGTGAGTAGACCTTTCAGAAGGTTCTTTCAAAGAGCTCTTAGGAAAAAAGGGGCATGGTTCATGTCTCTCTGTTCAGGTGAATGTATTCATGTCATCTGGCTAAAAATTTGTATCCAGATCATTTGTGCTGCTTTGGGAATCTGCAAGTACTCCCCATAAATCAAATTAATCTCATGGGGCAGTCGTCTTAAACATTTCATGTGTCAAGAAGACACGTTGAAGCAAAATATTACTACCTACTGATAGGATTTCTAACGTAATACCACAGAAACTTCTGAGCACATCCTTTCTATAAGACAGAATCGAGCTGTAGTCCACGATTGTTACTTTAAGGAAATGATCTTCATTGTCAATTCTATATGTTAGTGTTCAAAATGTAGTTAACTTGGATTCAAAAGTAGAGCAGTTTGATTGAGATATGACTGTCTTAATTGTATTTCACAAAGATGTGAACTCAGTTACTAGTTAAACGTGGCATTACCCTGGTAAATTGTGGCTTTTAGCACTCTGTAAACAGAATAAAAAGTGCTTGAATTACAGGGCTTGAACACTGCTTAGAAATTCTAGTGCTGACAAACCAGTAGGTAGTTTCCTGTAGTCTTATGATGAGGCTATAACCAACTTCATTAAAGGTTTGACTGCTTTAATAATTTAAATTGTGGCTCTCTTTTCAAAGACTCATCAGTAGCTCCATTAACTTTTGCATCTGCCGTGTCTCTTCGTGGTTGCTCCTTTGCTGTCTGCCAGTCCATGACACACCTCCTGCAGTGTTTCTTCGCTGTTACTGGAGGAGGAGGGTAGAGCAGAGGTAGGTTAGTGCTGCAGTCTGTGTGCGTGAGCATGTTCTGCCACCCATTCCTGATTGGGATGATGTAGAGTTGATGTTTGTCAGTGCTGGAAAGGCGCAAATCAGAATACTGTTTGAAACCCAGGATGAATCTCAACAGGATGGGCAGAGTAAGTTATTTAATTATCTTGAGGGTATATGGAGGAAAATTAAATGTAACTTTGGTGTTAATCGAGAATCTTGTACTGTGTGGAGTTCATAGGGTAGCAGGGTAACTTGGGCTGGAGGGGACCTCGGGAGGTCCCTGTCCCACCTTCTGTTCAAAGCAGGGGCAGCTCTGGGGTCAGACCAGGTTGCCCAGGGCTTGATCCCCTCAGATCTTGAAAGCCTCTGAGGATGGAGACAGCTGAGACTTCTGGGTCAGCCTGTGCTACTCCTTGACTGTCCTCATGGTGGAAAAGATTTTCTTTACATTCAGTCTGAACCTCTCATATTTTAACTTATGCCCATTGTCTCTCGGTTTCCCGCCACGTGCCACTGCAGAGAGCGTGGCTCCATCTTCTCAACGGCATCGCTGCAGGCGTGCAGCTGCTGTGGCTGCCCCAAAGCCTTCCCTGCCTGCGGCTCACCAAGCCCTGCTCCTTTCCTCCAGCCTCAAATGCAAGTACTCCAGCCCCAACTGCCCTGGGGGCCTCTGCTGACCTCACTCCAGTTGATCTGCGTCTTTGTTGATTTGTCTTGATATCTGAACGCTTTCTTGATTTGCTTGATATCTGAACGCTTTCCAGTCAGTCTTGGAAAGTATTCCCTCCAGCTTTTTTATGTTCTGGAATGATTAATGCTACTTTCATACACTGTTTACTCCTGAATTTTAAACAGGGGAGGAGTAGTGGAGGGATCAAATACTCTTGGCCTTTCAGGAGGCACCTCTTAGCACAGTGTTTTCTTTGGGGGAACATAAAGGGAAAAAGTTCCTTCTTCTTTTCTCTTTTTTTCATCCATACAATGTGTTTCTAGCATTTGATAATTAGAATTGCTGACGACGTTTAGTACAAGCAACACATCCCTCTTCAAGGGTGAGGGTAATGGTTTAAAAAGGCGAATAAGATTGATGATGTTTACTGCTTCCTACTGATCAACAAGCTTTTTGTGGTGACCTATGAAGTAAAAAGAATTACAACAAAAGAAGTGTTAAGCAACTCCCCTCTGAGCTTTCTGCTGAAGGAAATTCATCTTGCGGAGAGCCCCAAGGCACACGCCATACCCCTCTGGTCTCTGGGCAGCTGTTACTTGCTCCCTTCCTGTCATGGGGATTTGGATTATTGAGCATCCTCCTGCCACACAGGGACAATTTGTGCTAAAATCCCAAGCTGGCTGGATGTGTTATCGTAGCTCTGGTACTTTTTTCAAGCCTAAATTCCTGAGGAAACAAGACTTGAGCGAATGTACTGCTTGTCACTTTTTTTCCCTCCTCTTTCTCAAATGGCTTTTACAAATTTTAGCAGAGGGATAGAAGTTTCAAAGTTGGTTGTTGCCACTGACTTCATGACAGTGAGCTGGTTAGAAGAGCGATCCACATGAGCGTGCCTGTTGAGAGAGAAGCAGGCAGAGCTCCACTGGTGTCAGTCAGCACATGCAGAGCCTCGCGTCTGCCGTGGTGTCCGCTTTTCTGTGTGGGGAGTTTGAGTTCGCTTCTCTGTGTGGATTTGGAGTGCAGTTGGTGCAGTATGTTAAAAGAGCGGATAGATTCACGTCCTCAGTGGCGAGGATTTGAATGCATGTGCCATTTAGCAGGTGGTGGGCATGTATTGCTGCTGGAGGGGCTGGCAGGAAGGTGACTATGTATGAATGCGTGCTGGAGGGAAGAGGGCTGCAATAATCTGAGAACTTGACCCTTCTTGCTTAGTACTTGTCAAAAGCTTGACCATATAGACAAAGGATGTGTTTTAAACTTGAACTGCCCCTGACAGACCTGTCCCACTCTTCCTTTCACCCTTTCCTGCTCAGCCCTGGGTTGATGGTGTAAGTTTACGGACAGGTCTTCAGTGAACTGGATTAGCGAACTACGCTAGCTTAAAACTGTTCTTGTTTTGTTCTTTTACCCACAGGGTTTAACCTGAGTTCGTTTTCTGATCCCTCCTCGTGTTTACCACACATGTGCTGATGAAAGGGGTGAGGTTGTGTGCAACAGCCATGAGGCACTAATAGTAAGGGCAGGGTGGGACTGCCTCTTCTAGTGATAGCACTCCTTATCTGTAAAGTGCTCACTGACTCGTAACACTAGTAAATAATGCCCCATTTCCAAGAACATACAAACCCCTGAATGCCCTCCTATAGCTGGTATCACTGTCACAATTTGTGCCCCTGTTTTGAGTCTGGGCTGAAAGTCTCCCCCCTTTTTTTTTTTTTTCTTACCGCAGAACACAGCTCATTGTGGATGCTGTTCCTGCGCTTTCTTAGTGCTGTGCTTTGAGGTTACTTGCAAAACAGTGTTCCAGTGACCTAGAAGTGCAGGTTAGTGTAAGTAAAGTTACAGCTGAATTTATTTATTTATTTTTGACGGCAGGGATGATTCTTGTAGCCCTTTAGTTCTTGTTCTAACCTGCATATTCCTATGTAGTTTGATCTTTATTGAAAAGAAGGTTCTGTTGTGGCAGCGAAACCAGGCGATGCTTATCTGAAGTTTTGATGGGGCACTTAAGCTGCACCAAAACATTTTTGAGAAGTTCTTTCCCTGAATATAGGGTTTTGGAGAGTTTTTTGTTGAGTTTTTTCATTTCAGTGCATGGTGGGAAGATACATTTGCTTGCTGAATGCTTAGCTATTTTATTTAAGTACTCAACATCAAGTATACCACAATATTCAAGCTACTTGTAAAATCTTCTAAGAGTGCATCTTCCATATAGTAGTTCCATAACAAGTAACCCTAGCCTGCTGCAGTGAGATGTTTTTTGCCTTCAAATAAGCTCATCTCGGTATTGTATTGTATCACTAATACCTCAAGTGACTTAAAAGATTTATTGAAGTCAGTCTGTATGGAATGTAAAGCTGCCCTGCTTTTCAATTTACCATCTTGGCTATTGCGTGCTTTTTCAGCAGTCTTGGTTCTTCCCGCTTGAGAAGAAGAGGCTGTCTGTGGTCACTGCTCAGGATCACTTGGGTTGATGGGAGAAGACAGTGACTTGATGGATAGATGCCTTGGCATCTTTTCTGCTCAGCCAGCAAAAATAAGTGTGGAAGAGGGGTAATTCAGTTCAAGTGCATGGTGGCTGCAGAGGGAGGATAGTTTCCTGTAGTGTCTGATTTTGTTGGATGAGAAGCTGCCGGCGGTTGTAGAGTTTTAAGGGTCCTTCATCACTGCTGTTGGATCTTCACAGCAGCAGTGGAGATTCACTAGTGGGAGCAGACTCCTCAGAGTAAGGGATGGTGGAAGAGCAGTTAAGGAATGCAGCTATAATGTATAAGGAGTATGTGTGGGAGGACATTAGTTATTACTTTTGTTACTTTGAGCTTGAGGTTTGTCCTCATCTCACTTGAAAACAGCACAGCTGCTGTCAAGCAGGAAGGGAATAAAACCACAGATTTGTTTCCTTAAAATCGTTAGCAGAATTGCATACTTTGGCCCTGTACTTTTTAATGTATTACTAGGGAGGTCATAGATTTCAGTGGTATCTGGTAAAACATAAGTTTCCCTGTGCTCGGGGAATGTGACATCTTAACTCTATTTCTCCACCTTACTGCAGTGAAAAGAACAGAGGACTAACTTAATGTTTATTGTGGCGTGACACCAGGAATTGTGGAGCTGACTCATGGGCTGTAGTTTCTCACTGTTTAGTACAGGAGGGAGGCTGGTGGCTTTTTTCTTTGTGCCTCTTGAGCACTCACGTCGTTGCATGCAGTATCTTGTTGAATGTAGCTTTACTGGTTTCATCACCGGCTTCCAGTTGTGCAGCAGTGCTCCGAGTTCTGCCTTTAGGCCACGTTTCTAGACTTGTCTGGCCACTGCTTGTCTTCCCACTTGAATTTAAGAAGAACTTCTGGTTGTAAGCTTGGGGACTTCTAGACAACCAAATGAGAGGGAAATAGCTTAAACAGTGTTCTGATGTTGTGTATTTCAGTCCCTCTGAGTTAAATCAGCTGCTGCCTGTTCAGATTAATGTAATGCTGTGAGCCGGGGTGGAATAAGATCTTTTTTGAGTAACGTTAGGCCTGCTTTCTCTTCTTTCTGTATTCCAGTAGGACTTTTCTCGGATTATTCACACTGGCTTCTGCACTCAAGGGATTATCATAAGGAACCAGAAGGCTGAGGAGTCTCTTGGGATTGTTACACAGCCGTGGGCGACAGACTGAATTTCACTGATGGGACTCAAATCAGAGATACCCTTGAGGTACTTAGGAGTCCTGCTAGAGTTAATTTTCTCTCCCACCTCTAGGGAAAAGAAGTGTTGTTTTTCTGAAAGTACTTGTGATGTCTCTAATAAATCAGCAGTCTACTTCTCGTATTTTAATGTCATTGTCTGTGTTGTTGAAAGTGTCCTCTAATGCTCAGCCCTATTGAACAGTTCTCTGCTTCATCTAATATTGGTATGTGTAAGCTGATTTTGATTTTTCTTTCCCCCCCCCACCCCCCCCCCCGCCCTCTGAAGCATTGTCTGTTTTGAGTCTGTGGGCCCTACTTGTCATATGGCTGAATTATCTCAAGAGAGCTGCCTTCTAGCTGTTAGGAAGGGAGATATTAATTCTGAATGTATTTCCAGTGAAACCTTTAAGATTGATACTGCCAAATGAACGTGGGGAAAATTTCTTGAATTACTTTAAAGAACCTTAGGCAGAGATTAGACATTTTGTTTGGATGCAGTAAAACAGACCTTTTGGGCATCAGGAGTCTTTATTCAAGACTTTCTTAGGTGTTTCCTGGTGCTTTAGTTTTTCCTATTTGGTCAGGCTACAGCAAAGGCCAGTTTGTTTGGAGTCCACTTGTTTTAGGGTCCCCTGGACCCCCCCAGTGGTCCGTGTTACATTATTTGTCACACTTTGGCTTCTCTAGAGGTGTTGTCAGGAATAGAAAGAAATGAATTTTTGATCAGTCTGTTGGGAAGACCACTTTCTCCCCCCCTTTGTTTTATGATAATCCTATAAATTCTGCTACTGTACTTTCTGTTGCAATTAAAGTCTCCTGGTATTTGCTTTGCCCTGTCCTGTCTTGTCTCACAGTGATTTGAAGAAAGCACGTGGATATTGCTATGTGTCAAACAGTTGTGGCTGTGTGATAATCTTTTGTTAAACCAGGGTTTTCTGTAGCCAGCAAGGAGCCTTTGACAGACTCCAGCTTCAGTTCCTTCTGCAGTCAGTACCGGTATTGGCAGTGCCTTTGAGCTTTCATACTCATAATTTGGGGTGCACTTGAGCGATTAAGAGGGGTCTCTAGGGTAGTTTTTCCAGACTAGCCTAATAACAGCTAAAAGTAGAAATGCTAATCATCTCTACCTATGAAGAGGGGGAGACAGAAAGATGGGACAAGAGTTTTGTCTGTTGAATAGATTCTAGTTGTCCATGGGTTCAAGCTGGAACATAGGAGGTTCCACTTGAATATGAGAAAAAACTTCTTCACGGTGAGGGTGACAGAGCACTGGAACAGGCTGCCCAGAGAGGTTTTGGAGTCTCCTTCTCTGGAGACATTCAAATCCGCCTAGATGCGTTCCTGTGTGATCTGATCTAGGTGTTCCTGCTCCGGCAGGGGGATTGGACTAGATGATCTTTCGAGGTCCTTTCCAATCTCTAACATTCTGTGATTCTGTGATCTTGAAGCAGTATAAATACTGGTTGAGGACAATGCTGTGAGAAAACTAGAGGAGTGTCCAAAGGATTTAAGCTGCATTTTTTAATATTGAAGAAAAACCCCAAACCAGCAGGAGTTTATAAAAAACATGAAAACTGTAGCAGCTCTTAGAACTCCAGCATCCAGCTACAGATACAAGTAAAATCCAGGAAATGTTACTTCAATATGAAGAAAAAGGTGAGATTTCCATGTGGATTAATGATGATAAATTAGATTATTAAAAGATGTAAACTTGCAATAAAAATCTAGAAGGTGTTTCAGTTTGTCTTAATACCACCAATATGCATGAAGTTGAATATATATGTGAAATCTTTAACTAGAAAGGAAGTGATAAGATGCCTAATATGCATTGTCAATGTTCATTTGAGTTAATACAGAAGGCATGTTGCATAGATTATGCTGGGGCATGAACTTCTGGCAGTTTTTCCACCCAGTTTGAACATACTCTGGCTATTTCATTTTAGAGATTTATTTTATTTTGAGGTAAACTGTAGGAGTTAGGAGGCTTGGGGCAGAGACAGTTGAAGGAGATTGTGGCTCGCTGGGTATGCCGTCCAGCTTCAGCTGCAATACTTATCTTCTCCTGGTTTTGATATTGAAGACTAAAATAACCTCTAAAGCTTGCAACTATCCAGAAAGATGTTTCCATTATCTTTCTAATGAACATGTCAAATGCTTGCTGATGCTGCTTTTGCCACTACAGACTGTTTTGGTAGCTTCCATCATAGACAGCTAGGCAGAAGTGAACACCGAAACAAGTGATGTGTCTACCTGGAACGTTGCATTTTGTAGTCAGAAATTTGGGATGCTCTTTCAAAATCAGGTAACATTCTGTACACTTTTTGTTAAAGACGGTTATAAAAATGTATTTTTTGTCGTGTATAACTGATCCTATTAATTCCTGAAATAATTTCTTTGAGGACTACAAAACTAGAAGCTGCTATGCTGGAATGTTAAGTGACATGGCCCATGAGTGTCTCAGCTTTAAGAACCACAGATCAGAAAGACATGAAAAATTTTATTTGTATGGTTCAAAATGCTGTTGAACATATGGATTTCAGATTCTGGGGTTAGAGCAGCGTGATTCATGTAGTTTCCATGCTTTATTGTCAAATGCTGAAATACAGTGCCAAAATTATTCTATTTTAAAATTTGGGTTGGACATGCTGGTATACTACACAAAACATTTGATGATGAGATCCAAGCTATTGTGGTTGCAAAGTGAAATGCCAGGACTGAGTTGGCTTGTGCAACCTGAGTAATGCACAAGTGTTAATAACCGGTAGTTATATAGTCACATGCTGAATCTTTTCCCGGCATCATCCCTTCTTGCTTCACATGCAGCAAAGACTCAGAAAATGTCTTCTCAGTCTAAGCAGGGAGGGCAGTCCTTGCTCCTTCACTGCCTCACCAAGGTAGTGGTGAGTTGAGCAAGGCTGGTGATGTTTGCGGAGGGGTTTGGTGGGAGGAAGGAGCCAGGTGGGTAAACTGAAGGCATACCGCGATTCTTTAAGGCAAGACGTAGTGCCATGCAGAAATGGTTTAGCAGTGTCTGGGATAGGCTGCTTTGGGGTATGGAGGTGTCTGCCTCTGGAGGACTTCAAAAACAAGCGGTGCAAATGTCTGTCAGGAATAACATCAGGGTGAGGGAATGGGCTTCGTAACCTTTTGAGGTCCTTTCCAGCCTTAAGATTTGATCTTCAGGCTGGATGTGTTAGTCCATTGCTATGGAACTTGTTCCTCAGCTGTTACAGAGGGTGAAATGAGTGTCACGAACAAGTTTGGTCTGACTATTGAAAAGGAGACTGCAGTCTGGAAAACTGCATTTAGGTTTATGTTCAGTAAAGACGTGCTAAACCAAAAAAATTTTCCATACATAATTCCTAAAGCAGATACTGATTTGTAGTTGGCTGAACATCATGTGAACTTCTTTTAAGAGAAAGCCCTTTCTAGTTTTACAGCTAAGGTATTGAGATTTAAATTTGAAATAAAATTATTTTTATGAAAATGTTTAATCCCCAAAAGCAGGATTAACCCTGGAAGTTATAAATTTGCTCAGATGCCTGCCCCTTACCGATTTATTAGTTTTTTAAATGGGCAGGGTAGGTTACTGGTTAACTGGCTGTACCTGAGAGCGCTCTGCAGGGCAGTGGCTGAGGCAGCTGCATTCAGAGGCAGTTTGGACCTGCTGCGAGCAGAGCTGCAGAGGTCAGCTGGATTCGACCGAGTGAGCTGCACCACTTCAGCTGGGTTGGTTTTCCTCAGGACCCGTTTGTGTTCAACCGGACTCAAAAGCTCCAAGCTGCACCCCTCCTAGAGAGGGGCAGTTCTCGTAGTAGTAGTGCATCCATACTGCTTCTCGCTAACTAAATTGGCTAGATCTCAGCTGGTTGGGTCGGTCCTAGGTTCCTCCTTCAGCTGAACACAAATAAGAGAGTGTGTATTCCAGGAGTACGTGTGTTTTGGCGGTGGACTCTTGGGTTTTATAGTGGACAGCCCATCTGGGCGAGCCGTTTGTGAACAGAGGGCTACGGGAGGGTTGTGTGTTGATAAACCAGAAGTTGAATCTGAGGTTCAGTAACACTCTCCTTCCCCTAGTTCCATACAGCTCAAATGGGAATCCTTGGTACTTTGTGTCGTGTTTATGCTTTTGCTGAAATATGTAGTGAATATTGCTGGTTGTGTGGTTTGTGGTGAGAATTTAATGGTTATGCGCTTTTTTTCATTAGAAATTACTGTATTTGATAGAGCTGCATTAAACCGGTGATGGTAGAAGATTCCACCTACTTTTTCTTATTTCCATACTTTTTTCGCGGAAAATAATTCTTCATATATTCTCTAGTTGAAAAGTAAGTATGTTTCAGAACAGTGTTTCTGATAGAGAATGAGGAGCAGCTAATGAGACTCCTGTAAACTATTGGCAATGATGCACTGAGTACCCATTTAATTATCATAAATGGCCAATATAATTCTCCCTGGCTGGTGTTCAGCCTTCATGCCGTTGCTGTGCTTTCAGATTGTGGCTTGCATTTAGTTTCAAGATGGAGAATTGAAAATTATTTCTATTGCAGCTTGCAGTTAGGATCATACCTGGATGTAGTCTGAGTGTTATTTGTCAAAGCTTGTCTAAACCATGCAGTATCCTTTCACACTGAAAAATCTCTTAATTATGAAAAGCTATTTTCAAACTTCTGGGTTTGTCACATTTGTGCATACATAATGTGTGTTGTGTGATGTTTAGGTAATTGGGAGTTTAGAAAATGAATGGAGTTGGGCAAAAACCAGCTTTGTACAATGGTTGAATGACCACAATGAATAATTTAAATATCAATAATTTTGCTTTAGACCTTATGTTTTTGAAGGTCTTGACTATCTGGGCATAGATCTTAGTGCTCGGAGACCACATGTTCAAAATGCTGAACTCCACTGGGTCTATCATTGTTAACTTGCTACAAGCATAGTATCAGGGGTTACTCATGCTTTGGTTTTGCCACCTCTGATGGTGATATCTAATGTATTTACTCTTTCTCCCTCTGCTGCTTAGCAAGGAAGACAGTATCTTGGATTCCCAATAGCTCGCTCCTTTCTAACGGTCGTTACCTCCTGTGTCAATGTGAGTTGTTCTCAGCGTTACTGAGCGTGAGCATCAGCGTCTGCTACGGGGTGAGGGGGTGATTTCAGAGGCAGGGGTTGAGAGGAAGGGGGTCCGTAGAAGACACTGAAAATCAGCAAGTTATCTCAGTTTTATATCCTGAGCTGTTAGTGGAGGCTGGAGGCAGCAGGAAACTGCTAGAGCTGTAAGTCAGGACTTAGAGGGCTGCAAGTATTGCCTTCTTCCTGCAAAGTGGGGTGGACTTTCCAGGGAGAAATGTGTGTCACCATTGTAGCTAGCTCCTAGCTGCAGGCGCTCTGCTCTCCAGCTCCGCAGATGAGTGAGAGGGCATATTTTCTCCATGTTGCAAGAGTGCACTAAATCGACTGTGCAATTACCAGTGTTTGAATTGAATCCTGCATGCTTGCCTGGGAGATCTCGTACAATGTCCAGGGAGGGTTGGCATCTGCTGCCTGACCTTAGCTGATCTGGCTTCTGCAAGGCTGGCTTCAATAGCATAACTTTCTGAAACTGATTTGATGATATCCATCAAGCTGATTTCAGTGCTCAGATTTCTGTGTTTTCCGTAATTCTGGACATGGATTTCATAATGCAAAAGCTGTTAAAAAGTTAAATAATGTTCACTTATTTTAACATCTATTGTCTGCAGTTTATAACCCTTAACAGAAGTGAACATTTTACCAAGTCAGGAACTGTAACATAACAAATGAGTACTGGTGTTACTATGTATTTATCACAACTTATACCTGATATGGTGTGCGCTTTTATCAGGGTGACTTTGAAAGACAAAAGATAGTAATATTACAAGGGCATAATTTGTTGGGGGTTTTTGCAATGTATTTTTTTTGTTTGTTTGTTTGTTTGTTCAGAAAGTAATTCTGTTGCTTTTCCCTGCTCAGTCTCAAAACCTTCTGGGAATTACCATGGGAGGTCAGGTAGCTGAGAAGCAAACCTCTCACATCCTGTGTAGCACCATAGTCATAAGAACTAATAATCCTTCTGTGTGCTTACCAGAAGTTTCCTGTTGTGGGTAGTGAGCAAGCAGAGATTGATGATTTTTCTCTCTGACATCTGTATCTTTTTATGGGAGCGGGCTGTCAATGGTTCAGTGGATTGGAAGGCAGTCTTGAAGAAGTTTTTGTGCCCTCACACCTTTAAGATTGCTTTGGTTTTGAAAAAGTAGCTTCTCCAATGGATAGTACAAAGACTAAGGAGATATACAGATAGATTATGTATTCTATCTTAAACCTTTTGCCTTTGACTTGTTCTCAGGTGAGCTGCAGCCAGTGCAGTAAATGTGTTACTGTATGGATGCTGATATGCAGACAGAGTATTCCATAAAAGTGTTTGTAAACTTTCATTTAAAGGTATTCCTTAACATATTAAGAGATATCCATGTCTTGAAGTGCCACACATGTTGAGTATCCATCTGTTATTTCCTGAGCATGCCTTTCTTATAGTTTTTAAATTGTTTTAAATCCTTTGGTAATTTGCTGTTAATTTTGCTATACTGAAAACACTCTCAGGGTTACCTGTGGAGCTACACTGTCAGCTCCTGGAAGGTAAACAAGGTAAAGGTGGCTGGAGTTTTTGTGCTTTTCTTTCATGGGCAACATCTGTTTAGAGGTTAGTTATCTGGAATTTTACTGGAGCTACAAGGGAGATAACTAGTAGGTCAAGATGTAAAGTTAAAGGACAGCATAGTCAGTATTTTAAAAATATATTTACGAACCAGTGACCATGGAAGACACAGCTGAGCTTTCCTGAGCTAATCTTAACACTGTACATTTATTCCAAGCTATTTTTGTTGGAATGGTGAAAAGCAGATTTTTGGGTATTTGGTTTGCAGGTTACTCTCCTGACTTAAATTTTAGAACCCTGTGGAATAGACAGGCATATTGCTGGTCCTGAGCGACTGCCTATGGTCTGGATCCCATTTAACTCACATTTGCGCTGCTCTTCAATTAGGGCTCAGGCTTGCTCCTGTGCTTGACATGAGCTCTAGGCTGTGACAAGAGGGAGAGTGGAGACTTTGGTGGAGACAGTTGAACACTAGAAGCCTAAGCAGGGTAGGAGATTTGTATTTCTCTCCCTGTGGATTAAGTCGGAGAGTAAACACTTATAACCTTCCCTTAGGGTAGCTTTTACCTCTTGGGCACATCTTTGTAAAATTTTGAGACAAAGGAACGGACTTCTATGAAACTGGAGGAAAAAAATGAGTTTGAATGAAGCTGACTGCCAGGGTCCTTTGTCTCATGCAGGGCAGGAGGATTGTCAGTTCTGATCAAACTTGGAAGGAGTTCTTTTCGTGGTTGCTTTTTGAGGATGATTAGTATGACTTGCTTCTAATAGAGCCTAGACTAGGAGAAAGAGGGAAGATGGGATTTAAAAAAATCCTGTTCTCTCTCCCCATTTCTCACCATCCCTCTCGGCTGAGGGATGAACAAGAAAGCATTAGAGCAGGATTCCCTGGGGAGAGGGTTTGGATTCAGGTGGTAATTGCCTTGCTTTTAGCATCTGCTTGCAGAGGTGTGGGTTTTTTACTTGCAGTTACACTGATGCTGAATTAATTGATTGCATGGCTATAATCTGATAAAGCTATTGGTCAAAGAAATTAGCTGTACTCTGACTTCATCTGCCTGTAACAGGAATAATAAGCTTTAAACTAGTTAGCATGTAGAATTGCCAATAAGGTAGTACTGCTGAAGGTGTTTTTCATTGCTGTATCTGTGAAGACTGTCCTTTCAGTGTAAAAGGCACACGGAGCATTTAATTCGATGACTCGCAGCCTGAAGATCTCTTGCTACATCAGTAAGAGCTGACATTACCAAAACCTGCCTGCTGCCAGAGCAAGTGATTCCAGAACTTTGAAAACTACAGTTAATTAAATCAGGTGGAAACACTTGTAAGTCTGAACATTATGAACTTGTTCCATAAAGATAAAGCTGCGTTAAAAAAGTTGTTAAACAGTACATATCTGATGCGCAAGTAAGTAGGTAAAGTCTATACATAAATAAGTAAAATTTATATTGGACTCCCTATTCTGCAAAAAAATCCCGACACCGTCCAGTTACCCTTTCAGGAAAAGATGTGTCAGGCTGGTAACTGGAGCTGCAGTCTGAAGCCTGTTATTAACATGAGGAAACAGGTCTGTTGCAGGACAAGATTCAGAGAATGTATTTGGAACAGGTTGCCCAGAGAAGCTGTGGGTGCCCCATCCCTGGAGGGGTTCAAGGCCAGGCTGGATGAGGCTTTGAGCAACCTGGGCTGGTGGGAGGTGTCCCTGCCCATGGCAGGGGGTTGGAGCTGGATGGTCTTTAAGGTCCCTTGCAGCCCAAACCATTCTGTGATTCTATGATGATGAATTAATATAGGTGAAGGAAATATCAAGGATGATGTTTATCCACAAGTTCCCTGCTACCGTTATTAAGGTATAAAAATCTACGTTTGCACATAATCCTAAGATTGCTATAAAAATATTTCCCTTTGACAGGTAGCACTTAGAGATACAGTTGCTGTCTACAAAATAGTTCAGGGAAGTCAGAGTTGTTTCTGTATCTTTCAAAGCCCAACCTTTAGCGAAGTGTACCAGCTGTAAAGGATTAGTGTCAAGGTAAAAACTGCTCTAAAAACTGCTAATAAAACTTTGTTTTAGCAAGTTTTAGTGGTTACTCCTAGGAATGGAAGGAAGAATGCTTATTTCCCATAAACTGTCAACTACTTCTGTCAGCCAGTAAATTTTGCTCAGTGCTGAACTCCAGATATGAATGCTGTCTTGGGTACAGTGTTTAGGGGCTTCTGAGCAACCCAGCTCTCCCCTAAATGGGCTGTAGAATGTTCAGTGCCCATGCTGTTTGTGTTTTCTGCTGCTTTCCCCTGCCCTGAATTAGCACAAGTGTACTTAAATACAGACAAACCCACCGAGGTATTAAACCGTTATAAATTTTTGTTGAAAGTAACTATTATGTTGAGGAAAATCTAAAATACTAGTTGCTGAGTTGTTGGAGTTCCAAGTGTCAGCCTTGCCATGTATTGGAATGATTAAAAAATAATAACAACTTTTTTTGTGTTAAGTGTATTTGGCTTCTTATTTAGTATGCTAGCATAGAAGATTTACCTTCCCTACCTAAAATCAGGATTTTCCTACATTTCTTCTGTATCTGTTCTATTCTGTATGTTCTTATTCCCTTTCAGAAAACTTTCTGGCAGTGCCCTTGATGAGCTTTCAGGTCAGTCACCCCCTGCTAAGGCTTAGTAGGCTGTGGGCACTTTTCATCTGTTCCCTGCCCCGAGGAACAGAAGTGCAGGAATAAAATTCCTGCTTGAATATGGTTTTGAGTTGGTGGAGTATTCACAGAACAAGTGATTGGATTCTAATTGCTTTTATATGCCCAGCCGCCTGGACTCATTACCCATTTTAGTACTGAAAATCCTCAATTCCTTCTTAGGGGGTTTGTGTTACTGAGATTTGATGAGGGAACTGAGACAGCTGCTGATGCTTCAGGGCTGTCAGGGGAAAACCGAGTGGAGTTCCCCTTTGGGCACCGTGGAAAGCAGAGCATTGTGTTCAGTTTTTTTGTGACGCTGGGGTTTTTCCATGTTTTTTTGTAGGACTTGTGCCATAGCGGGTCTTGCCTGGCTCATCCTCACTGTCTAAGCAAGAGGAGGGTGGTGTAAGTGAAGCTTACTTTGATCAGTTGGACTTTCAGAAATAGTGGATGCTAGCTGACTTACACAAGACTGCTGCTTTGAAAAACTTGGACTTAATTTTATTTGCTTTTCTGGGCTTTATAATGAAGCTTGTTAGCAAAACTGTGGTTCTGCAGAACTGATATTGCCGTCTTACAGATGCAGCATACTGTATGCAGAACTGAAAATTTGTTATTCTGCGTGCTTTGAATTAAAACGGAACAGAAGAGTATATATCGAAACAGAGATGAGCTGTTTTGGGGCAACAGTAAAATAGATCCATTTGTTTAGTGATCTGTGAATGGAGTTCAAAGTCAGGTAGCAACAGAGGATTAGAAAACTTAATTTATGAAGGTTGACATTTCAGCCTACAAGAGAGAACTGATGGTTCAAAGTATACTCTTAAGTCTTTGGTTTTCCAAGCGGCTGTTGTACAAAGGTGGATCAGCAGCTTCGCACGGCCGCTGAGAGTGCTGTGGGGGGGGACTCGGTTTGCAGCAGAGGGGCCTTAGGTTGGCATTTCGGAAAAAGCTTTGGGACTGTCACTGGGCAATAGAGTAGTTAACCAGGGAGGTACTATCATCTTTTCTTGTAGGATTTTAAGAGCAAATTAAGCAAACTTGTCCTAGTGTAAAGCAGAAGTGGGACTACATGATCTTCCGATGTACATTTCCGCCTCTCAGTATGGTGGTTTAAGCACTTGAAAATGTATATGGGAGAGACATCCCTATATTTGTGGGGTTTCCTTTGTGTAGTGTTTATCAGCTTACAGAGAACAATTTGGTTTCTTTTTCTGCTTAGGAAAGACTTACATGATCAAGAATGGTTAAAAACTTGAAAGTGGAGAAATTAAACGTGTCTGTCTTGTCTTCCTTTGCCAAGTCCGCTGGTTTGTTCCAGGCTAAATGAAGTATTTGAGTTCCCCTGAGTTAAGAGCAAACTGGGCTTCATATATTGACAGGTTCTTGAGAAAAGTTTCCTTTGCTGTCCATGGGTACATAAATTTTAATATGTGTTATGCCTTCAGAACTTTAAAAGAAAGTCCTGACCACTGTGTTTTAAAATTTTGAAGCTTTTCAAGTATTTGGATAAACTGAAAATTCCTTTAGCTGTCAAACTATTTTACTGAATTGCATGAAAAGCTTTTGTGTTTGAGTTTCAAGTTCAACTAAGCCACAGGGCTGAATTTATATTTGGTTAGGAAATTGTAAAGAGTAGCTATCCTGTTATATCAGGATGATATGTCATCTAATGGAGATGTTGAAATATAATTTTTTTGAACTATGACCTGTGCTTATTCACCTTTGGACCAACAAAGTTGGGGAAACATGACTTGAAGACAACTGCTGAGTCCAACTGGGCAAGGAGGTAGTTGAGAATATTCTTGAAATGATAAAATGTGTAAGCACGTTGGACCAAGTTTGCTGGTAGGCAATGTATTTTTGCACCAGCATGAGTCATTCTAGTGGTAATTCAGTGTGAGTCGGTACAAGAAAATATATGGACATAAAAGCTTGTTAAAAGATGCTTGACAATGTAAGCAGCCATTTGCACTCAGAAATGCTTGCTGTTACCGGTGAAATCCCGTTTGTGCCCACTGGGAGCCTCTGAGCCACCAGCAAAGGCTCTTTGGGAAAGTCTATTGAAGGAACAGGCAGTGTGTCTTTTCTCTTGAGACGCTAATATTTTGGCACTGATGCAGAGCAAGTTTGGTACCTGGGCTGTCCTCTCTTATCCTGGCTGAGCTGTGGTAGATGCAGCTGCTTTAAATAAAAGTTGTTTTTATGTGTAAGTTTAGACCTACTTTAGTATTTCCTTTGGCCTCGAGGAAGTATTGAAATAACTTTTATATATATTTTATTAAAAATTATAGCTGATTATAGTGCTAATCACCTTTACAGTAGCTTGTTACAAGCTTATAAAATAAAAAAGGCGTTTTGCTTTATGGCTAGTGAAGAGATTGGTGCTAAAGGTTCTCGTTCTGTAAGCTCGTGAGTATTGTCTTCCAAAAAAGGTGTTCTAAAAAAAAAAAAATCAATTTGGTAAAAATTGAGGTCCAGCCATATTGTTAGGGCTATAGAGCATCTGTCAGCGGTTGCACTGATGTGGGGGTTGAGGCTCTCTTCATCTAAATTCTCCAGGAGACAGCTGGTCAAAACTTTGTGAAGGTAAAGCCATTGCAATGGTGCTGTTTGTGTTTTCCCCTTAAAAGATTAGTACTTAACACAGTGGAAGGTAGCTCTGCACAAGGAATTTTCTGAGGAGCAGTTCTTGGCTTTTAAAGGGCAGAACCTTTTTGCCTGGAGGAGGATTTTGGGCTTGTGCTTGCTGGAGCAGTACTGCGTGTCCCGCTTGGGCTGAGCCTCTCTGTAGGATTCATGGCTTTGGCAACACAGATCGTGTTCTCAGCCCAAAGGAAAAGTTTGCACAGCTGGCAGGTGTTTAAAGCGTGAGCCAAACTGTGTTACCTTGGCTGGCTGTTCAAAAAAAGAGAGACTTGTGCGCCTGAGCGAGCCAGCTTTTCCTTCCGAGCAGTGGCATTTCTAGCTGCCAAGTCATAGCATCGCAGAATTAGCTCAGCTTTGTGCTTGACTAGACTTGCAGGTCAGTGTCGCAGAGGCTCCCAAGGCGCAGCACGCAGAGAAGATTGCCTTCCTTTCTCGGCTCTTCTTAGCTGTGTTGGGGAAAAGATCTGCTCTTTCCCATCCTGCTTGCTGCAGCCGAGGTGGAGGGCTTCACTGAGACACCTTTTGGTACCTACATGTGGATGAGGCAGAAACGTTTCCTGGGCTTTTAGCTTTCTCATGGCACAGTATCTAGAATTTTCCTTCCTTGTCTGTTAGTAATAGTAGGTTATCTCTCCTTGTAGTGTTCCCTGTTGTTAGGAGTTGAAAAAATGTGTTAACTCCTTCTTGAAAGAAATCAGCTAAAAGGAGTTATCTTAAGTAGATTAAATTTGTGAAGCACGTGAGGAATGTAGAGATTTACCTCTGGCACCAGTTAAGATATTCTTAATTAAAGCCCTGGGAGCATCCCCTGGCTTCTTTGGTGGCGAGTTGCTATAGATAATTCTGGTGTTTAACAAACAGAAATTTTGTGAAGGGATTTAGGAATATACAGCTGCCTAGTGAAGCACTGGCACTATTACGATATCTTTTTAATCCTGATGTAGATCTCAAAACCTTCCCTATAATTTGTGGCCAGTAGGTAGAACCCAGAACAACCTGAAAAACTATTTTCACAGTCACCACAACTTCACGTTGACAAGAAAGAGCATATACTTTGTTTCTGAAGCCTCTTCAGGGATTAGGTGGTGCCTCCTCCTGGCTCTCTGTTCTTTCCCAAGCTGCTGCCTGACTTTCATGTTAGTCACAGTGTGACTTTCATCTAGTTTTTTGCTGAGGGAGTCAGGTGGAAGTGGGTATTTCATGCGCTAGGAGGATTCCACGTCTGGTATGGAAATCTTGCACTCTTTGCAAATAAATGTAAACATTTGAGTGTAGCAAAAGGAAGGGGACATGTTCTACCAAAACCCAGCCAAACCAGGCAGCCTCGTGTCCCTTCTGCCTCTGCCTGCCTTGTGTTCATTCTGTGTTGGTCAGACAGACCAGCAGTGCTGCCCCTTGAAGAGTTATGTGTCACTGACACAGTGCGTAACCACGGCATCCCAATTGCCTGCTCCATCCAGCCATTGATGACCATTCCTAAATATATATTTAGTGAGGACTGTGTCCTGGTGTTCCCCTATTTGAGAAACTCTTTGCCAGCTTGTACCAGCAGTGGGGATTTGCAGAGGATGTTCAGTGAAGGAGTGGTAGTTGGTCATCTGTAGTTGCCGTTCTTCATGCTCTGTATGTTGGTTTTTTTTTCTTCTCAAAAACCTGATCAAATCATGACTTCAGGGAGGCAGTTCACAGAAGAGAGGCAATTGGGGAAGCCATAGGCTTTTTGTCACCTCTCCTTAAGGAAAGCTGGTACAGCACGGAGGGGCAGGAGGGCTGTAGCAGCGTGCTGACAGGCACCGACGGGAGTTTGCTTCGCTCTGTGTTGGCTGCTGCATTTCACGTGTGGCAACTTAGAGTTACTATCAAATGCCCAGTTACAGGCATTCAGGTGTCACTAATACTTGCAGGACACTGCTGCTAGGTAAAGCTTAAAATATAGTGTAAGGGTTTTCTAGCTTATATTTTTTTGTGAAAGAGACTTAAGCTAAGCAGGGAAAAGTGGGATGAATTAGAAGAAATCATAATGTTGCCCAAACAACAGTAGCTCAAATCCATACTGCATGGGGTAAACTACAGCACTGTAGGTTGCAGGCAGCCTCTACAGAGCTGGCCACACTTTCGCTACTCACTGTCACATGAATGTGCTTTAGCATAATTCAATTATTTTGATCAGTCTGTTTCTAATTTATTATTTTATTGCCTTCTTACAGGCAGGCAGAAGTCCTGAAGGCTGACATGACAGGTAATTGCCTTTATTTTACAGTTGGTCTAGCTGCTAATACTTGATTCCTGTTTCTGTTCTCCTTTTGTGTTCCTTATGCTTATCCTTCCTAAGAATTCTCTGGAAAGTATGTGATGTTATGTTAAAGCTTTGTCCTCTGTATAGAAATAAATAGCAGTTTAACAACTGCCCCTCTCTCCTTTATCTAGAAATACATGTATCTTTAAAGTTGACTTTGGCACTTTAAAGAGTTTGGAGCTGGAGTTCCTGCCCCTACTCCTCTCCCGTTGTGTTCTCCTTTTGGGGATGAGGAGGAGACCCCTGTCCAGGCTGCCCCAGGAGCTGCTGTACTGGGGATTAGCAAGAATCAGGTGGTTTTGAGAAACCTGGGCAATGGAAATGTTGATGTGAACGCTACCACGTGTTATGAAAGTGCAGCCTGTAGATGCTATAAATTGCTACACGCTGTATGTATTTATGGAAAATGGCAGTGGTTTATATTCATGTATCAGCCACACAGTACAAGCAGCTTGCTTAATGAACCTTTGCTCAGCCTTGCTTACCACCTTGGTGTAGCATCCGTAGCGGGTTTCTGTAGTCCCCATAGGAACATTATGACTGTCTGGATCCATCTGTCCCAGCAGGAGTGCCTACACCATCAGTAGGATGGTTTCCCTGCGGTGAGACCCGTCCCTTCTGCTCCTGCAGCCCCAGCTCAGGTGACTTTACAAGGCATGGGACATGGGCTCTGTAACTCCAGATTAGCAGGGAGCAGCGTTTGCATTCACCCTTGGTGATGGAAAGCAGATGGCTACCAAAGAGTTAGAAAATGGCACGCATGCAGTAGCACTGCCCACAACGTTCTCCTAAATACCAACAGTGTTGGCTCCAGGGACTGTCCTGTTTAATGTCCCTTGATAGATTTCTTTTCTGCTAATTTTTTTAGGCCACTCTGGAAATTTTTCTAAATTCATCGAGTGGCAAGAAGTTCTGCAGCTTAAATGACTTATGGAGAATCATCTCCTTCTGTTTTGCTTTTGTTTTTTGTTTTGGGGGGGGGGGGGGTTTGGTTTGGTTTTTTTAACTTGCTGGCTGCTGACTTTGCTCACGTCTGGTCCTGGAGTTGTAGGAGACTGATCAGTTGATCAGTCAGTCGCCAGTCCATCTGGAGTTCTTTTATGTCACTATTCTGATGAATCTGTGATAAAGGCAGATGCTTGGCATTGGCGATCTTACACTATGCTTTGTTCTTTCATTTGGTAGATGAGTGAAAAATCAGAGTATTACAAAAACTGTTGTCTTTTTTTTTTTTTTTTGTTGTTGCTCAGATTCGAAGCTGGGTCCAGCAGAAGTCTGGACGTCCAGACAAGCTCTACAGGACTTATATCAGAAAATGCTAGTGACCGATTTGGAATATGCTTTAGATAAAAAAGTGGAGCAGGACCTGTAAGTACCTCAATAAATTTATATGCATGTATGTAATCTGGGCTGATGAGCAGGAAACCCTGAGACTTCCAGAAAAGCGATTGCATCCTATGAAATGATTGTCTTATTTCCTTTAAAATGAGAGCTGTACTGTGGGTGAAACATGAGAATGCACTGCAGAGTTGATGAAGAGCGTTTGGTGGGTTAGTATTTTACCTCTGGCAATTTAGTAGCAGCAGTGTCATGAAGGAGTGGGTGTCTTCTGTGTTGTTAGGGAAGGGCTGAAGTTTGGACTTTCTGGAAAGGAGGAGGTTTGCCTGATGAGCCACCTGGAGCTTTGAGCAAGGTCTAACAGGAGGTTGAGTAGCTGCTAAAATCTGTCATTTTAAGCCCTTGGAGATAGGGTTGGGCATAGGGAGGAATTTCAGGAGAGAACTTTACGGGGTACTTATGGCATCTTAAGAGTCAAGGGAAGATCCTGCTGGGTTTTCTGCATGCCCTGAGTCCATTCTGTGTTATTTAAGATGCAGACATGGGTTGTAATAGGTTTAGTTAAGAGAAGTATGTGGTTCTTCCAGCACTGAGGGCAGCAAGATAAGTAGTCTGGCTGAATTGCCCTGGTCCTGCCTCCAGTTACTGAATGGTTTTTAACCCTGATTTCTACACCCCATATCTTGTTTTAGGGAGGGAGCACTATGCTGCCTGAAACAGAACAATTGCTATCAAATATTAGTGCTGTTACAGAGTTAGCTACAGAGTATCAACATCTGTTTCCCTAGTTATGAGAAGTGAAGAAAGGTCGTTCTTCCGTATTTAACATTCTTTCTAATCTGAATGTTGCCTGAATTTGAATATTCTTCATTTCCATGTCTGATGGTGTGTAATTAAACAGTTCTTTAGTGTTGCTTATGCCATCTTATGTAAGACCCTTCTAAAGTAAAAAGGAAAATGCTTCTTTTGTTTTCAGTTGGAATCATGCCTTTAAAAATCAGATCACGACGCTACAGGGTCAGGCGAAAAATAGAGCAAATCCAAATCGGAGCGAAGTTCAGGCGAACCTTTCTCTGTTCTTAGAGGCAGCTAGTGGCTTCTACACACAGGTGAGTTGCAAAAAAGATATTGGCTATGGTATATTTGCATAGCCTGGAATCAAGTGTGCTTCAGCCTTACAACGCTTGCTTGTGGGTCCTTTACAAAGTTTTGGCTGTCAAACCTCCTGTGCTGCTCCAGCATCTGCTTGTGACACATGAGCTCCAATATCATACCAGCACGTAATCTGTTTGAGGAAGGGCAGGAGGATTGGTTTTAGGTGGGTAAAATCTGTTCTTTTCTGTTAGTGTGGGAAACTATTGCTGTACTGGATCGAGAAGTGTACCTCGCTAACACCAGTGCTCTGAGTAGAACGTGTCTACGAAGCTGCTGATGTGCTTTCTTTCGATCAGCCGCAGCCTCGAGTTGATCTGAAGCTTCTGCGAATCCTGTAGTTGTTTTGGTGCTCCATAAAAACGTGGAAACAATTTAAGTTCCATTCTAATAGAACCTTCTTTAAAGCCCAAACCCTGCTGCTTTGGGTAAGATCAAAGGTCCATCTAGCCCCGTATTTTGTCTCTTACAGCAGTCTGCTGTGACTGCTCAGAGCAAGCATTACGCAGCAGGAAAATGTGGAATGATACTTCCTTTCTCTAGTCTCTTGCCTTCTGGCTGTACATTTGTTGCCTTCTTGAGCTAGTTTGTGTCTGAATCATCTAGCTATTAGGAGATCTAGTCCTTCTTGAAGCCATTCACTCTGGTCTCTGCAGTGATCTGTAGTGAAGAATTCTGTATTTTAATTGTAATGTCCAAGAGTAACAGTGACACAAAGAAACCCCAACAAACATGTTTACTGATTATTTAATTGTACTTTTTTTTATGACATTTTTCTAAAAATTCCCATTTACCTTCTTATTACTATGTAAGAGTTTCTGGGCCATTGGCATAATTCCTTTTCATTTTGAAATATGTGAGACTTCCCCTATGCAGCAAAGGATAAGCAAAGATAATCAGTTTTCTTCTTGGCTTCAGTTATCCCAGAACAGAAATATGTGCAGAATTCCAAAATGCAGGTGCACTGAGGATGTGTGTGACGGCTTAATGTTTTGTACTTTGTTCTGTGTCCCTTCCTTGTAACTCCTAATGCCAATGGTGAGCATTGAGTTAATGTTTTCCAGGAACTATGTACGTACTACATACGTATTTGAATACAACTTTTTTCCTGAGTAACACCTAACTTAGTGCCCACCATGGTTGTGCATTTAAGTAGGGTGGCTGTACCCACGAGTGTTCCATAGCATTTACAATGTATAATGTCTTGCTGGTTTTTTGATCAAGACTCCCAGGCTTACAAGCACATCTTCAGTCTTAATTCTATATTTTTGTCAACAATTGTTTAGAATTGCAAACTTCAGTTATAGGAACTTTTCTTCCCCTTAAGCAGAACTGTGTTGTTGAGTGCTCTCAAGCCAAGTATCTTTTGTGAGGTTTTCAGTTCGTTGCAAAAGGGTTGTGGTTCCTACTTGTCTGTTTATTCCCTACTGACACTTTTTTGCCCGTACTCTCTTTCCAATGTTAGATTTTAGCTTGTAGATTATGGAGAATAAGAGTTGGTGTGTGATAATGGCCTTAATAAAGATAACTAGCTTTTCTTTCTGTTCTTCTCCTTGTTTGGTGTAGGCTTCAGCAGCATTGTCACTGCTCACTCCTCAGTTGCAGGTAGTCTTCTGACTAGACTTTCTGTCCTGGCTGGTTTGCACTGTTACAACACACCCAGCAGGTCATTCTTACTGTATCGATTCCTGGTTTGATTCTGAATATCTGCAAGGCAGCCCAGAATCTGTGTGATTATCTTTTTTCCTTTCGGCATTGTTTTTTTGGAAGCATCTTATTTGAAGCAGCCAGTTTGACAGGCTGCAACATGGTTGCCAAGGGTTTTCTACCATCTCCACTCTTTGTCTTGCAAAAGCCTTGTTCTTCCCTGCAGCGTATAAGGGAATTTTGCTCCTTTTGTGTATGACACCACAGACTGGGTCGTCTTTCTCTGTTTGCTGTGAAGTTAATCATCCTATTTTTAGTTTAAAGATTTTGCTCAGGCGAGATACCTGGTCTCCAGCTCTGAGGCCTGTGTAAATGACATCTTTGAAAGAGAGCATGCATTCTCCTAATTCAGCATTTTGGAAGATGTCAAGTTTCTCACTTTTATCCAGCTTTCATCTGTGAGATTCCTCTCGCGTGGGGATTTTTATCAACTGTATAAAAGACAGAGCAAAAGAGGAGGGAGGTGTAACATAAACCTTTTTCTGCAGCAAGCAAAAGCACCACATTGCATGTTTAGCTGTTGACAGAGCGTGCATCTCTGTCAGCCCTGAGCTCTTTATATGCCTTTAGCTGGAAGTGGAACCCTGCTGCAGGTCTGGTTTTTTTGGAGACTGAATATGTTCCCAGCTGGGAGAAAGTCTGTCAATTCTTACTTGCATTTTTAACCCTGTAACACAGTAGAACAAACACTTTTCATCTCTATGTGGTGACTGTTACTTCCCAGAGTATTTACTGGATCCCATTAGGAAAAACTTCAAAAGCACTGATTAGAATGGCAAAGTTCAGGTTTTCCTTGAATCAGCTTTTGAGATATTTGATCAAGCAGCTGACTCTTTGAAAGAGTCTCGTTGTTAGCTTAGCACAAATATTTACTGACAACTCAGCTACTGAACTGTTAACCACTGTTGCCTCGCATTGCCTACAAACTTGGTTTTGTTCCAGCTCCTCTCTAAAGTTTAGGTCAGGGTAGTGCTGTTTCTTATGCTGGAACAAGCTGCTTTGGAGGATGAGTAGCATTCCTTTCTGTTATTTTCAGAGAATGGTGTCACTTCATCGAGGTATGAAAAAGACTGTGTTCTTCTTGAGTGTCCTACTTAAAAAAAAAAAGGAAAAAAAAAAAAAAACGAAACAAACCCAAACAAAACAAAAACACCCCAAAACAACCCCCAGAGATTTGTAGCCATTCTCCACTGATGCATGCTTATTAATTTAAGTATCATGGGAGCTGAATTGCTTACTGCGTTGGGATGCACAGCTCTTTCTTACAGAAGGGAAGTAAAACTTCTCTTCATGGCTCTGGGCAGAATAATGCAGCACGGAGCTCAGTGACTTCCCTATGGAGAATGTAAAGTCTCACTTTCAGTAATCTAGGCTTGCTCACTTCAAATAAGTTTAGCTAATCCATGCCTCCGAGTGATGCTCTGTTTTGTCTATTGTTTCAATGCTTTTCTGATTACTGTCTAGCTGCTACTAAACAAGACCTGTTTTTCTAGTTATTACAGGAATTGTGCACAGTTTTTAATGTAGACTTGCCATGTCGTGTAAAGTCTTCCCAGCTGGGAATCATTAGCAATAAACAGACGCACACCAGCGCCATAGTGAAGCCGCAATCTAGCTCCTGCTCTTACATCTGCCAGCACTGCCTTGTCCACCTTGGAGATATTGGTGAGTTTTTGAAGGAAGAAGAGGTGGGACATTGAGTTCTACCTGTGTTTAGCCCTCACGAAGAGGCATCTGTACATACCGTGGGCAAATGCTGGACCAAGCGTGCTCCAAATTAGTAGCTAGCAGCTGATTGTATGGTGGTTGCTGCAGGGGGAAAGGTCTGGAAAGTAATGCTGTTAGACTTTTCTAATCTGTGTTACACATTTACATGTGGAGACAGTTAATCACTAGCTTTCCAGTGATTTGCTAGAATCTGTCTTCTAGCATACTGATCATGTTATAGCTGCTAGGCATAAGGAAGTGCTGAAACCAGTAACTACTACAAAAGCTTGTTGCAGCAGGCTAGCATACTTCCTTTCAGAACATTGCTTTTAAATCTTAGATACAAAAGCACCAGTTAGAAATCCAGCCTTTCACAAACAAGGTTTCTTTTTTAAATTAAGTTCAACAGGTTTATTTCTTTTTTTGATTGGAATAGAACTATGTGTTGTAGAAAGTTCTCTCTTCACTGGAGTCTGCAATTGCTTTTGTAATAACTTACAAGTAGATTTAGTTGCTGATTGTGCAAAGTATGAAAAATATTTGTAGCTCTGTGGATGTGTTGCTGTTGGCACAGCATCTTTGTACATAAGAACTGATAGGCTGTGACAATAGGATCTGAGGAAAAACAACCACCTCAAAATTTAGTGTTTTGAATCTTAATGCTCCTTGGTGTAATTGTATGTTCTTCTGATGCTTATTTCTAAAATAATAGTAAAATGCTCTTCAGGTAAACTGGTTTGTATTAAAATAAGTGCAGGAGAGTTGAATTTTTTTGTCTCAACTTGGTTTTTTTGTTATTTTCTTAGCTCGCTATAGGAATCAGACCAGCCAGGCAGAGTCTTACTATAGACATGCAGCTCAGCTTGTCCCTTCTAATGGTGAGTCTGGGATACCTTTTAGGTTCATAATTACAATGGAAGATTTGGGGTACTGCTTTTCTTGTGTGGCAGTTAGAAACTTGGGATTTTACATAAACCTCCCTCCCCAAATACCTGAACCAATCATGCAACAAAGCCTGACCTGTTGGTAGATCATTTAAATAATAAGTGTTTGCCTGATCTATGTCACTTTCTTCTTTTTGTGAAGATTTAAAAGCAAATAAGGTAATACATGGCTTCACTCCAAGGCTTCCCTACTGCTACATTGTACTGTGTTACATTCATACCTTATAAAGTACAGTTAATGAAAATTAGCCTACCAGCAGCATTTTTTTCCCTTTTGTTGTTTTTTCACATGCCAGTTTGTAAAGCTTAGTACCTAAACTGAATTTTGTAATTTGTTCATGCAACTTTGTCCCACACCAAAACAAAAAAGCCCAAAAAATTGCACCACAAATTTGGAAGCTTTTTTATTTGGGGGGTACTGATATGAGGCTGGAGTAAAAGGGTCAGCAGATGAGTCTGAACCTTGTTGAAGAACTTAGGAATTTGTGCTCCCTTTTCAAGTGAACATACTTATTCTGAAATCTAGTATGATTTACTCTGTGACGACTTGTCTTTTTCTCCTTTAGGTCAGCCTTATAACCAGTTGGCAATCCTAGCTTCCTCCAAAGGAGACCACTTGACCACAATTTTCTACTACTGCAGAAGCATTGCTGTGAAGTTTCCTTTCCCAGCTGCCTCCACTAACCTACAAAAAGCACTTTCTAAAGCACTGGAAAGGTAAGACTAAGCATAATATACTTCTGCTCGGATAAGATGGAGGAGGCTTCTTCCAAATACAACTCCGTTAATGGACAGCAGTTATTCATCTTCAGTAGTAGAATCAGAAGTTCCTTGACCCTTGTCCAGTTAGAACATCCTTACACATGTATGGAACAAAGAATAGTTTGTGCCTGGGATGCTCCTGAGTGTGAATAATGAATGCAGGAAATAAACGTATTGTGCCAACGTGAAAAAGTAGCTTTGCATGGACACTCCTCCTTTCTTGAACTCCGTAGAAAAGGTTGGCGATGTTGTGGGCAGCTGTGTCTAATTCAAAGACTGAAGTCAGGTATTTCTGTTCTGAATGTAGTCGTGATGAGGTGAAGACTCGATGGAGCGTGTCTGACTTCATCAAGGCGTTTATTAAATTCCATGGCCATGTGTACCTGAGTAAGAGCTTGGAGAAGCTGAGCCCTCTTCGAGAAAAGCTGGAAGAACAGTTCAAGGTTAGTTCTAACAACATATTAATATTGAGGAGACTATTTTTAGCAGCTGAGTTCTGAAATTACAGTCCAGTAATAACTTTTTCACACGCTAAAATACAGGAAGCTCAAGTAGCCAGTTTGCATCACACCTAACGCTGGACAATTCTCTTGACTTCTGCAAATAGTATGACTTTTTTTCCATTTGACATGTGCTGTGTTGTTATTGGAAATGCAGGAGAAATCAGCGACTATAGTTGATTTTCTGCTCTTTAACCTGGATGATTCTTGGATACCTATGAAAAGCACTTGATTCATCTGGGAAGCCTTGGCTCAGTTGCCTGAGGAATTTTGAGAGCTTCATTTTTGGATGACGTTCATCCACTCCCACTGTTATTAAGGCTGCTTTTAATCTTCCTCAGACAACTCAGCGGTTTGTCTTTAAAAAGTGTTTCAGTACAACCTTAATTTGTGTGTAGACCGGAGCTATTCAGAACACGTTTCCTCTGGAAAATCCAGGAGTAAAGATTAATTATATAGCCATCTCATTAAGCTGGACAATATAGCAAAGATTGAAACAAAGATAATTTTGTAAGGTATTTATACAAGGTACATGATTTCAAAGAGGACATCGTATTAACTGTTAGTGGTCTGCTCTGCTTCAGCATCTTCATTTGTGGAAAACGAGCAGGTAGTATGGATATGTTCAACAGCGCAGTTGATGCTTTTCCAGATTAAGAAAAAGGGGTCTTAGCAATATAAAGAATTACAAATGTTATTTACAGTGTCTTTTTGCATTTTTGCACTGAATTGGGCTGCTATGCTAGGTCCAAACTGTCTTTAAAATAAATTGAAAAAACGCAAAACCTGTCGTGAATTGTATTAGCTTTGAATGTGAGCTGCTTGAACGGTGGGAGTTCATCTTGTTTCAAAATTAAATAATTGTATCTCTCTTTTTGTGTGTGATGGTGGCTGTTGAACAAGTACTGCTTTTTCCACAGTGCTTATAATAAATAATTATGAGCATTGCTCAGGCATGTGGAACAGTATTATTTTTCTGAAGTGATCCAGGGTGTTAAAATAGAGCTAATTGAACCCTGCTTTGTTGCTTAGATTACTTTGTTGTTTATGTTATGCAACATAAGGCTTAATTTACTAGAGAGCAACTCTTCTGACTTAAATGGATTGAATGTGGATGTGAAATTGGCTGTATGGTAGGTAATCATTGTGGCTGATTTTTAACTCTGAATGAGGAGAGCAGTCACAGGGTTAGGAGTGTTCAGGCAGGCCCACGGTTCTGCTGCTGACAGCTTGAGTTGTCAGCTGAAGAGTGTTTCACGCCCTTAACTAAGAATCAAGGTTGAACATGGAGCTGAATCCTTTTCTGATGCTTACGCTGGTTAATCCACTTGCCTCCCTGACTGTTGTGTCTGAAGATAAGTTGGTTGTGGTTTAGGATATCTCCTTTTTTCTTTTTTTTTTTTTTCCCCCCCACAATGCTCCAAAAAGCACTGAAGTTTCTTTTCCTGTTCAGAGAAAGGTGTCTTTGACAGCATAGTTACTGAAATGCATTTGTAAATAGCTCACGCTGTTTTAGTTCACCATGGCGTTCCATGACCCATGAAGTCAGATGTGGAATTAGTCTTTAATACATAACCACACAGTAGTTAAATTTTCCTGGAGTGTTTTTTTTAAAATGTCACCTTCTCCGTGCTGTTTCTTTGAAAGACTAAAAAATACAGGGGATGTACACGCCTCTGCAATTCTTGCAGTTGCGTTGCAATGCTGTCATTGCACATCAAAGTTGCACTTCTCTGAAAGAGAACCATATCCAAGGGGGTGTTGATTTGGTGTGGGTATGAGTTGGTGTACAAGCAAAAACCTTGGGCTTAACGGTGGGCATCTGCCCGTGTCCTCCTGGGAAGCCCAGTGCTGTGCTAATAGGGGTGACCTGAAAATAAAATCTAGAATGAATGTTGCCTTAAGGGCAGAAGCATTAGTCAAGCAGTGAAGTAGCAACTCCTAATCCTTTCAAGTGTGTGCTTACTGTACATGTGTCTTTGTTGCAGAGGTTGTTGTTCCAAAAGGCCTTCAATTCTCAGCAGTTAGTCCATATTACTGTTATCAATCTGTTTCAACTCCATCACCTGCGAGACTTCAGCAATGAGACGGAGCAGCACAGCTACAGCCAGGATGAGCAGCTCTGCTGGACGCAGTTACTGGCTCTCTTCAGTGAGTATGAAAACAAATTGATTTTCCTATTGCCCTTTCATTTCTATATGGAAACCATTAGTAATTTGCTGTGAGCATCTAGCTTCATGGTTGTGTGAGATAAGTGATGAGAAGGGGCATTATGGGAGAAAGTTCAGAGAGGAGATGGCTGTGCAGGATCATTTCTGTCTGGTGGTGCTGACTAGTGCTGGATTTATGTGCCCTGGACTTACTCCATTTGAAGTCTTGCAGAACTCTACATCTTTTTGCTGGTTCTGAAGGAACACTAACTTGGGTGCAAAGTTGGATCCAGTTTGGTGATGGGTGGTACCGTGTGCAGGGGGCTGCTCTGTAGTTGGCTGCAGTGCAGCTTGAGTTGCTTTGGATGGAGCTAGTTCTGATTCAACAGGACTGAAGTTGACCAAACTAGGACCTCAACTATTTCTGTGCTCTTGAGAATATCAACTAGGAGAAAAGTGGGAGTGCAGAGCATTGTAGACTCTAGTGATGTAATGCTGATTTGCTTAACCTGATCAGCTTTGCCTTGTTCATAAATATATAGATTTCTGACTAGCTGAATTTCTCCAGGTTCCAGCCTGGAGCTGATTCTGAAAGCACCAGCTCACACTGGTGTTACTGTTTCTCAGCTGTGTGCCTGGCTGGGTCTGAGCGGGGTGCCTGCCTGCAGAGCTAGCTCCAGTGGATTTGTGTGCCTGCTGACCTGGGAAAGTGGATAAAATGCAGCTAGATAGTTGAGTTGATTATTTCTCAGAAACTAATGAATATTTTTGTAATGGGCTTGTCTCACCAGATTTTCTTAACTTACAAAAATGATTTGCCATGACACTTAGAGAGGGAAGAAAAAAACTACCAAGATTCCACTTCATGATAGAAAACTCTTTATTGAAAATGAGATGTTCTAATCTGATGGTGGATTTTTTTTAATGTCAAGTAATGGAGCTGCTTTGTTCTAAAGAACTAGCTCTTAAAAATAGGGTTTTATGGGTGGCATGTGTTTGATTAGGTTATTTGGTTGGCTTTAAAATGTCGTTCCTGCATCATTTTTGTTGGTGGTGGTTGTTTTTTTCTTTTTTTTCCCTGCTCTGTTTCTAGTGTCCTTTCTTGGAGTTCTGTGCAAGTGCCCTTTACAAAACGACTACCAGGAGGACTCTGGGGCTGCGTATCCTCTTCCAGCTGTGAAGGTTTCAATGGACTGGCTGAAACTTAGGCCCAGTGTTTTCCAGGAGGCAGTGGTGGATGAAAGACGGTAGTGAGTGTTAATCTTTCTTCTAATACATTTAATTGCATAACGTAATAATAACTGATGATACAGATATTAGTAATGGGAAAGTGATCGTATAACTCATTACAGACAAGGAATGTACGTACTAAAAAGTTCATAAAACAAAACATGAGACTTGTGGGCTACATCAGCAAATTCAGTTTTAATTTGCTTTAGGTTGACATAACTTTTTTTTTTAAGATCAGAGGGATCTGCTTTATGATGTCTGACTTGAGCATGACTAGTGAGTGTACTCTAGTCTAATCTGTTGTAATGATTTCTCAGATTTGTTGAGATAGGTGGCGAGAGAATGCTTGCCTGAATTTCATACATTAAGCCATCTCTTGGGCAGTGCTGGAATCCAGTTTTCCTGGCATATCATCCAGGAATTAAATTGAATTTAGTCTTTAAATGTCAGCACAAGCATTACTGTTCCGGACTGTTGCTCTGATTTTTCACTTCTGCCTCTAATCTCATAAATTTAAGCTTAAATAGTTCAAAACTTGCCAACTTTTTTATAGCATGTTAACTGACTGTTACTGACACAGTTGGATGATTATTTTTCCTAGAATGGCCACTATAAGGAAAACAGTGTGAAATCAGCTTGCTTAGCTGATCTTGTGTGATGTGCCACAGTGGTTTTGGCTCTCTCGTGGCAGTGCACGCTGTCAGATGTGATTATAACCAAGGCTTGCGTTTCCTGTACGTTGACATATGGGGACCAGGGGTCCCTATAACCTGGCTTTGCTAAATGAGTAATAAACTCACTCAAATGTGTGCAAAACCTCTGGAGCTTTTGGAATTTCAGTTGCAGAGTTCCTGAGGGTGAGATGAAGGAAAATAAGAGCTCACAAATTGTTTTGAGAGAGTAGTAAGTATTACTGAATCCATATTCTGAAGAAAGACTTCATACTAGTATTTTAATAGGGAATATTACCGCTTGATATAAAGTAGTCCTTGTGGCGAGGAGATGCAGGCAGTACTTTATGGAGCATCAGAATGAATCTTCAGGTGTGAATGTAGATTTTGAGTTAGCCAGAGTGGATCCTTCTGCCCATAAAACTGTCAGTCTCTCTTTTAAAAAAACGTAGCTGGTTTTTAAATCTGTGGTGTGATGACATGGTGTTCTCAGGTACTCATCGTACAAAGGAGTTGTGAAGTGGGCAGCAAACAGCTGTGAAATGTACAGGTGAACTTGAAAAGAAAGTTAATTACCACTAAGATTTATCAAAGTGGGCATTTTGTCAGTATCCATTAGTTAGTAGCCATTACATTTGTTGGCTCTAAAAAGTCTGACTGTTTGTCTTCCCCCTTATTTGTAAGGTGAGAGTTTTCTTTTTATTCCTACTGGAAGATCCTAATGAAAGCCATTCTTTGCAGACTATACAACTGTGGGCACATATACGCGCCTTTGTTGGCCTCTGTTTAGTAACCTGATGTCTGGTTTATATTGAAGAGTCTTCCTTACTCTGAATTCATACTTAATTGTGCTCTTGGTTCAAGAAATAGTAGTTATTCCTTTTTAAACTTTCAGTTGTTCCACTCCATGCTTATCATTTTCCTGTGGATAGTTAATCCTACCCCAAACATGTGTCACTGCATCACTCTTCTTTAGAGAGCTCTTATTATGAAATCCCATTATTTCAGATTCAGTTGTACGGGACGATTGCGATTTTCTGTAGGTTGCAACGGACTTGCACTATCCCATTTCTACTCCTATTTCTTGTCAGTGATGGGAAGGAGCTTAGTTTACTGTAGAGAATAAGCATAAACAGAATGTTTCCAGTCGCTGCGGCAGTGCGGGAAAGCGGCTGATCTCAGGCTCTCGGGTGTATGTTGCATTCTCCAGTCCAGCTGTGGGATGATGCCCGAAAGCCTGGCTAAGGGAGGATGGAGATCCATTTTGCTAACACCAAGCACAGTGAGCACCTTAAAATCGTTTGCCTGTTGCCTTCAAGGACTTCATGCCTGTCACTAGAGCAGAAGCAGGATGCTTAGACTTCTGGGTTGGAGCTTTTAAAAAAATAGGAGAAAGCAGGCTGTTGGTGGATGTTCAGTATTAACCAGCTGTGTAGTGATGGTTGTGATTTTTCAATTATTTGTTCCAGGGCCTTTGTAAAAAATTTCCAGTTGTTGCTTCTACTGGTATTGCCAATGCAAGGCAGGGAGACTGCCAGTTAGCATCTCGTTTGATGGTCTTTCCAAGTGCAACCCTTACTTAGGCCTTCTTGGTAGCTTTCAGTGCTGCAGTACAGTGTTAATGTTCACAGAACGGAGTATTCCTGCACAGCGGTGTCTTGATAAATTGTTTTGCTTCCCAATTGATTCATTTACTGTGGCTTTGAGAGCAGTCAGCTTTGGACTGGAAAGCATTAGTTGCAGACAGGTGCTCTGAACATTTGCTCATGCAATAGGTTTGTCTAGTTAAATTCATAGCAGGCTTTCTGACTTGATGGATAATGAACGCTACGCTGCAAGAGCTTGGCTTCCTTGGTAACTTTAGACTGGCTTTTCTTGAAAAAAAATTGTATTTTTTAAAAGTGGTCTCTTCCATGACACTAGAAAGAAACTTTCCCTTTTCTTGGGAGTCAGAGGATTAATGGAAGCTGTGGCTGTGTAGCAGAGTTCAATATTTGCTTGGTAAGGTGAATAGATTCCATGTTTTGTAGTTTTCACTTACAGTTTGTCTGTTTTCTGATTTATAGCATATGGCCCTGGCTGATTTCTCTTCTAAACAGCTTCCAGCCTCATGAAGAAGATCTATCCAATAATAATGGTAAGGATGCCTCTAGACTGTGCTGTAAAGAACTGGGAATGATATATGTGTGCTTTTTCTGACATTGTGGGAAACTGTAGTTGAAGAACAACTAGGGAACAAGTTGTCTTCTAGTATTAGTGCATATGAGTACTTTGCAAATGTTACTTTCTCGTGCTGAGCTGAGCAGGCTTTGCTCTACTTTATCATTCCTGAGATGCTCAGATTGCAGAGTGGACAAGTACAATTGAGCATGTTTATAAAAACCTTTACTGTGTATCGTGAACCTTGCTGAGGTGTCTACTTAGGATACTGTACTTAATGCATTTGTGCTTTCCTTACGCTATTTACTGTCTATTTACCAGCAACCCCCCTCCCAGAAGAATTTGAATTGCAAGGATTCTTGGCTCTGAGGCCCTCATTCAGGTGGGTGACAGCGGAAAGGAACTGTACTGTTGCTGATATCACTACTCTGATAGATGTGGACCTGTTCTCTACAGTATCTTATTTATGAATGCTTACTGCTGTATGGATTGATGTAGGTATCTTTGCAAAAGAGCTATAATAGGAAGCGTAGGACTTGAGTCTCCATTGAGTAAATCTTAAAACTCTGGGGAAAGACATGAGCTTATGATATTGCTCAAGAATTTTTTGTTTTCCTTCTGTAAACTGAAAGGGAAAAAATTAGATAGTGAGGAAAGGAATACTGTTACATGAAAACTGCTTGATGTGGTTTTACTTTTCTGTTTTTTATACTGCTTTTCACTGTGTCCCTCTATGTGTGTCCCATCATGCACAAAAGTTGACAATATTAGATACCTTCGCGGAACTATTATTTTTGTGATTTTTTTTTTGTTTATCACACAGATGAGCTTTTGTCTGTTTGATTTAAAAAAACCCTCTTTAATATAGATGCATCTTGCCAGAAGATAACTGCATCTGTAAATCAGACATCTATAACTGTCATGTTTTGAATAGGATCTGGTGAAATTTCACAGCTTATAATAGAGTAATGCTGACCCAGTTGTATTTCTAAAGAAATATGATGTTGCAGAGGCTGTCTGGTTAATATCATTCCCTCTCCTATGTCGATATTAGGAACTTGGATTTTTCCAAAGGCCACCAGGCAATTACAGGAGATAAGGAAGGGCAACAACGTCGGATACGGCAACAGCGTCTGATCTTCACAGGCAAATGGATAGCTGATAACCAGCCGAGGTGATTGCAAGTAACGTTTGTGTGTTTCACTTGCTGCTGTAAGATTAGGTGATGCAGGTGCCAGAGTTGAGCTTTGTTTTTCTCATTATGTGACACAGCAGTTGGATATAATGTGAATGCAAGGTGCTGATGGCACTGATAACATCTTCTGCAGCTCAGCATGCCATTGCTTCATAGACTAATTGTGATGGGGAACGTATTTGGAGTAACACATCGTGTTTGAGTCCTTTTTATTGATAACAGCAGCACAGCTAAGTGAAAACAGTATTTGAAGTGGTAGCAGGAGTGTTAGCATGTGAGCTTACGTCATGCTAGAGAATGCCCTGAGCTGGGAGATGTGATGTAGCATCTTGTTGTTGGGGTGAGGAGATGTATGGTGAATATGCTGACTTTCTGCTTTTGTGTGCGTTACCCTGTGAAAAACTACTTCTATTTGCTTTTCAATTCCTTTCTGTCTTTTTTTCAGGCTGATTCAGTGTGAAAATGAGGTAGGAAAGCTGTTGTTTTTGACGGAGATCCCGGAATTATTACTAGAGGACCCTAGTGAAGCCAAAGAGAGTGTCGCCTTGCAGGAAACATCTATTGCAGAGCCACTGTCTACGGATGGGAGCCCTGGACTCAAATCAGTTCTGTCCTCTGGCAGAAGCCTAAACAACAACTGTGACACAGGAGAAAAACCAATGGTCACGTTCAAAGAGAACATTAAGCCACGGGAAATGAACAGAGAGCAAGGGCGAATCTATCCCCCTAAAGATGTAGTTTTTTATAGCAAAGGAATAGTAGCCAATAAGAATGATGGGAAGAAGGATAACAATAAAAGAAAGAATGAGACTAAGAAGTGCGGCTTGGATAAGATGCAGGAAGCAGGAAAGCAGAACGTGGCGGTTCAGGTAAGCCTTTAGATCAAAGGGATACTGTGTCTTAGGCAGTGCAGCATTTGTGTCAGGGCTGTCGCTGCTTGTACAGAGTGCAGCAGAGTTGAAGTCTCGCTGTGGGCCCTGCAGGTACAGCTAGTGCACCCAAACAATGGAAACGTGTCTATCTCAAAGACCAGGTAGCAGTGATCTCTTGGTCTCTGCCCTTTTCCTTGATGCAGCATGTCTCAATTTGTTGGGGAAGAAAAGGGAGGGAGCAATGAAAGGTGATTTTGCTTTGTTAACTATCTTATAAAACAGACTTCTACCTGTTGTTCCACAAATTATTCAGGCAGTTCACATGGCTGGGTCTGAGTCATGCTCTTTACCCATGGTATGGTCTGTTGGGAAGGAACTGTGGGTACTCAGCATTTTTGGTTCAGTTGACTTGTGCACATCAAATAAATAGAACACATCACAAAACCATCCAGTTGCTTATGTGGAATAAGATCCTCTGTACTGTACGTGCAGTCAGGTGGCCCTTGGTAGAAGTAAGGAAAGCCACACTGCACTTAAGCCGTAATTCTGTGCTCAGGGGCTTGCTCAGAATTGTTGGTTTTCGTATCAGCTGCTCTTTTGTCAGTCATATTTTTGAGGCATGCTTTTTTCCCCCTATTTCAGTGAGTGTTATGTACAAAAATGCTCACCTTGTAAGTAGATAGTGAATTTATTGGTCTGACTTGCATTGAGTTGTAGTAAATAAGGATGTAGAGTTTCAGGGTTGATCTGGTCTGTACCTGGATAGTTTGACTGCATCTCAGTCATTCTCTGACGGTGTCTGGAGGCATTTAATGGTAGTGATGGAGACTCTATTACTTCCCTAGAGAAACTGTGTCAGTTCTTCACTGTTCTTGCAAGTGGAAATTATTTCATAATGTACTTCATCTCCCTTGCCTCTGTGTAAGCCTATTACTGCTTCCCAGGACAGGTCTGCAGAACAACTTCACTCTTCCTCTTTGCAACTGCCGTGAAGGCCTGCGTAATTGAGGTCTTGTTTTCCCGAGGCTAGACAAACCAGCTCTTTCAGTCTTTCCAGCTTGTGGTGTTAGGACCCTTGGAACATCCTTCTTGTTCTCCTCCTGATTATTTGCTGTTAAACATCATTATGAAATGGAAGGTCTGAACTGGCAGTGTTGTTCAGTTGGTTTTGCAGGGGGTCCTGCCAAGGAGGGTAAAGGGGAGTAGCCTACAGAAACCACCTGGTAATCATTTGTGAGTCACTGAACAGGAGTCTGGTATCTGAAAAACAACTTAGGTGAGTTAGAATAGCAGGCTTTGTATTCATTTGTTGAACACATCTGGAATGTGGTTCCAGGCCTGACCACAGCTCCCAGTTTTAGTGTTTGTTCACCTGTCCTGCAAAATAAGGACTTGAGACCGATAAAAGCCGCAAACCAGATCTTCTGAGAAGTATGTGTAGTTTTTTGGATAGGGAAGATATTTTAATTCTAACCCAGCTGATTTATCAAAAGTTTGTCTTAGTCTTAAGAGATAACAAACCCAGGAAAAAACTTATTTCAAACCCAACTGTAGCAGAATCTGTTCTGATGTGTTTGGTCCCTTTTCATCTCTTCTTGGATAGAAATTAATTTTGACTGTTTAGTTCCATCAGCTGTATTTTTTATGGCAGTTATTACAGTGAAATGCCTTTGGTTTTATATAGTTTGGTGGACTTATTTATCCAGACTTACTCCAGAAGGTGGGGAAGGTTTGCTCCCCCTGCTGCCCCCACCACTGAGGAGAAAGCAGTGTAGGCTTTGCACCAACTCCTGGTCTGTTAGTGCTCTGCTTTGGCCTTCCTTGATATTGCAGGCGTTTATCTTCTCCATAGCTCATTGCCTTCCAAAGCCTAAATGCTGCAAATGTTCCAGGCTCCTACTTAGCAAAAATGTTAAGAATGTTATGTGAAGGTAATTAGCCCTGTTTCACAGATAACTGGAAGACTTCCACACTCAGACAGGATCGTTAAAGTGTGGCATAGGTTGAATATCTGTTCTTTAGGGAAAATAACGCTGGGTGCTGAGGAAGGATGCAGGCAGACTTGCTCAAGTTGTAATACAAACTTAAGAGGCGGCTGTGATGAGATGGTGCTTCTCAAGCACCGTGTAGGAAACCTCAGGACTACTGGGGGAGTAAATATTTGGTAGTGTTGACACTTTTGAGGTGACTTGATTAATCAGTTTTAGTTATTTAGCTTTTAAACGTTAACCCTAAATCATGCAGGGGGTCTTTTGGAAGCCACCTTTGGAAATGTGTTATAGCAGCTTTTCATTTATGATTGACTAGAACTCATGTTTCGAATCCCACAGCAGGAGGAGTGTCTTCGAATTCTCCAGCATTGTTGTAAAAGAATGCATAGCTCTCAGGATGGGTTCTAAAAATGTTTGGCTCATTGTGGAGAAAAAAGGGACAGCGCAATAGAAGTTGAGTATACAGAATGTGATGAAGGGAAAAGGTGGGCAGTGAATAGATGCTGCATGAGCAGGGGCTGCATCATTCATGGTGCTTAGCATCAGCCAGAACCTCGAGGTGAAGATCCCTCCCAACCCTTTCTAGCAGATTAAAAATACACCCAAACCTCCCAGTCTTACAATCTGCTTTTCTAATTAAATGCAAAGAATAAACTACATCCCCATAATTTCTAGATGGGGAAATTCAGAATTATTTGAAAAAAGAATATAAGAAAGCATTTGAATGCATCTACCCCTTTACTACTACTGTATTTTGACAGAAAAGACCTGCTGTCTAACTCGTTTCAACTCAGCAGCACTAAATGTCGAAATAAACCCCAGAAAATTTTGGTTTGTTTGGTTTGGATTTTTTTAATTTGGTCCCTGATAAAACCCGTTCTTTCAACTACCTTTGAGGCTTGGCGTCAGGTCTGCTCCTGGGCCCTTCCTGTATTGCCCGGGTTCCTTGCTTGCTGTCTTTTTCCTGCCTGCTCCATCTTGCATTCCAGGCAGTTCTGCTGAGCTGAACAGAAAGGGAAAGTAGTCTTCCCCTCTGTCTTCCTCTCCAGGAAGACCCAGACCGCAGCAGACTCAGAATCAGGTAAACATTACATTCCATTCTTCTCTCTACCTTTAACTGGTGCAGCTCTTTTAACAGAACATACAGCAGTTACACAGTGAACTGAAAGAGGTTAAGCGTTTCTGCTATTTGTCTTGTGTGCTCTTGGTCAAAAGAATTTCATAGTGGGCAGGAGTTTGTACATATGCATCACCGTATGGATTAGGCTGAAAGAGTTCCCTAGAAAGAACATGGTAGTGTTTGTTTTTTAGGGTGCTGCAGGTAAGTAGCATGAGTTAGGTTGAAGCAGTGCCCTAGGAGAAGTGTACTAGCATCTGCACTTTTGGGGTTAAGGCACTGCAGGTGAGCAGGATGGTAAGTCTTTGCATGGTCTGAGGATATTGTTATGTCTACTTCCCAGTCTCTCGCTAGAGAAGGAGCCTGTTGCAGTCTTCTGGGTAGATACCCTGAGAGTGCTTGTGTGAGGCAAGGAGTGCCTGAGGTCAGGTAGGGTAACCTGCTGGAGGTCAGTGAGGAGGGAACTGGGTTTCTGCATTCCAAACCTCTCCCAATTACTTAGGGAAAAGAAAATAATCTCTTAGACAATCTGGGAGTTCATTTTTTGGCTTAAGATGTGATGTGGGTAATTACAGGAAAAGGTATCCAATGTCTTCTTACGTTCTTTTGCATTAGGTGAAATCCCAGACGGAGATGAGGAAGACTCCGGTGTCTGAAGCCAGGAAAACACCTGTAACTCAGACTCCAAGTCAGGCCAGCAGTTCTCAGTTCATCCCTATTCATCATCCAGGAGCATTTCCTCCCCTTCCTAGCCGGCCAGGTAATTTGCCTCGTTATTTTGAAGTGTGATTTACTGTTGACTGCGGAAAAAAAAAAAACCTGTAATAGAGGTTGTTACAGGCTCTGAAGGTAGGAGCTGTTTTAACGAGCATACCTTCTCACGTTGAGAATCTTACAATGGAGTAAAGAAGGGGCATAGCGGAACTGAAATGAGATAAATAAGATACCTTATGCTTTGGAATCAAGGTTTGTCATGAAATCTGCCACCTTCCTCCTTGGTTAGTAGGTGCGAGATCAAGGAACCTCACAATAGGCTGTTTCTGTAGTTCGTCAAAACATGACAGTCTTGCTAGCTCAGGAGGAAGCATTCTCTGTGCATAGGACTCCAGTATGAAAGATCAGTCACACTGCTTTCGTCTTCAAAGCTCACTTTCTTTTGTAGTTCTGCTCATGTTTCAAGCTGTAATTTGTGTGGTCTTATTTGCTGTTGTGGCTGCGTTGCACGTTCCCATTTTGTTGTGGAGTGTTCCTGTCGTACCTTGCTGTCCGTGTTTGCTTGCAAAATAGCTGGAAGCTGTATTTTTCCTGCAGCTTTTACATGTAGTTGCTTAATGTAAGACAGAGAGACATCTTCCCTGTCCCAAAGTCAGCATAAAATCTGGCCTGTGAGACACAGAATTAAAGCTTGCCTTCCAAACCTGGCTTTTCAATGTGAACTACAGGAAAGAAATTGATCTTGCAGATATGAGGATTTGTTTGCTTACCATCTGTCTCTGTGTAAGCTGATCCTGAGACTGGTGATCCTCTGGGAGGAGGCAGTAGACTTATTGATTGCTTCTGCCTATTGCTCCAGAAGTTTATTCCTGAAAACGCGGGTGTTTGAGGGGGAGGGAACTTTGGGGGTAAGGCATCAAAAACCCCAAAATGGTGAAGGGAAAAGGTAGTTGGGGAGAAAAAGTGGGGAGAATGTGGGGGGAAAACATCACTCTCCCAGATACTGCCCTGGCTGACTGTTACCAGTGCCTGGAATATTGGAAGAAAACTCAAGAACAAACTGAATAACCCTTTGATCACAGCCGTGTACGTGCAGAGGTGAGAAAGGATGTTATGGTGCACGTATACAAGCCATACTGTTTGTCTACGTGTATTCAAACTGTACTGTGCAGTCTCCTGTCCCTGTGGCCTAAATGAGCAAAACAGCAAAAAACCTCAAACAACCAAAACAAAAAAGCCCACACTAAATGTTTTCTTGAGGGAGCTACCTGCCCTGCCAAATTTTGATTAAAGGTGTGTTTTTTTCTTTTGCAGGGTTTCCACCTCCAACCTACGTTGTCCCCCCTCCTGTGGCTTTCTCCATGAGCACGGGGTACACCTTCCCAGGTGGTGTTTCTGTCCCGGGAACCTTCCTCCAGCCCACAGCTCACTCACCTGCAGGAAACCAGGTGCAAGGTGGGAAACAGTCCCACATTCCTTACAGCCAGCAACGGCCCTCCGGACCAGGGCCAATGACCCAGGGACCTCAGCAAACGCCACCTCCTTCCCAGCAACCCCTCTCATCTTTACCAGCTCAGGCAACAGCACAGTCCACAAGCCAGTTACAGGTCCAAGCTTTGGCCCAGCAGCAGCAGCAACAGTCCCCTACGAAAGCTGTGCAAGGCCTGGGGAAGAGCCCACCACACCACTCCGGATTCCAGCAGGTAAACTTGACTAATGCAAGGTGTTAAGCTTTGTTTAAAAATAGATGGCAACATTCCTGGATTACCTTTGTAAAACTGTCGCTGAAGACCTTATTATGGAATTTCAATTTGTGAACTTCTGGGAAAATTTGAAAAAGAGTTGAAGTTTAGTGGGGATGACCATACAATTCTCTAAGAGGAAGGTATCTACTGGAATGGGTTTTATGTGTGTTTCTGTTAATAGACAAGATGTGAAGGTGGTATTTCTGATCAGGCATTTCTGTCTTAGACCTTTGTTAATTTCTTGTTTGAGTAATGAGGACTGAGTCTGAACCTTTTGGTCAACTGGGTTGCAGTGTCAGCTCTCTCTCAGCAGTTAGTTTCGTGCTCACGTTGTGTTGGGGAAGATCTTCTGGCATGTCTGGACTCAGTGGTGAGAGCCTTCTGGTGTTCTGGGCAGCAAAATGCTGGCTTGTACCTTAGTAAGACTGGTTACAAGGTACTGGATTCGAGTAAGGATTCTGCTTGGCTATTGGCATAGTGCTTGTCTAGGGAGTATTGGATGCCCAATCAAGACTGAATTTTGGTGACTAACGCAGTAAATCAGAGTGTTTGTGGAGTATCTGTAACACATGAGCCAGATTGACAATTTGAATGGAGTTAGGCATTCAGTTAATATTAATTGTTCATACCTGCTGGTGAAATCACTCTTCTCTGCCTCAGTATCCGCAGACGGACTCGTCAAAGCAGCTCTGGAACCCACCTCAAGTCCAAGGCTCACTGGGGAAGATCATGCCCGTAAAGCAGTCCTATTACCTGCAGGCCCAGGACCCTCTAAAATTATTTGAACAGTCATTACAGCCTCCTGTGATGCAACAGCAACCTCTGGAGAAAAAAATGAAGCCTTTCCCAATGGAGCCATATAACCAGAACCCCTCAGAAGTCAAGGTGCCAGAATATTACTGGGACTCTTCCTATGGCATGGCTGACAATAGGGTGATGGCACAGCAGTCTAACATGGACCGCAGGGGAAAACGGCAAGGAGTCTTCCGCCCAGAGCAGGATGCTGTCTCCAGGATGACCTTTGAGGTAAAGCTCTATGCTATAAGTGGTGAAAACCAATGAGGTTCTGATATTCCTAACAACTCTAGGAATTTCCATGTGTAAGGAATGCCCTGTAGCCCCAAGTAGGTCAATGTGAGCTTATTTATTAGGGAGCTGGGTATCAGTAAATGGGATTCCAGCAAACAATGATGAATTCTCCATTTTAGTCGGCTGCATGTGGGATCCAGCTCTGGAAGATTTGGTTTCAAGTAGGTGTAAGTCTTGTTCAGTGTAGGTATGACATTGATCTCTGTGCTGTGTCTGTCAGGTTGAGAAACATGGCAGCTGATAGTTTGGGGGAAAATTCTTGTCTGGCAGCTGTTGAAAACCATAAAAGCCATCCAAATAATTGCAGTTGAATTATTACCCTTTAGGTGAGCTCTTAACACCCATATAGTATCTTGAGTGTGTTGAATGGCTGAGACTGCAATAGTCGGATTGAGGCTGGAAATTGAGGATGGTAATCGAGGATGGTAGGAGCAGTCTTGTCTTGGGGTTTTTTTTTTTTTGTTTTTCCTGTAAGTCCCACCACACAGCGAGAGCTGAACGACTTCCTTAGCAGTAATAGAATACTTTGCTTCTGCTCATGCTGTTGTGCTTCATGTTCCTGTTTATAAGAGTTGCATTCTGTGTTATTTATTAAACGGTGCTGGAGTTGTCTGCCAATGCTTTTGGTGATGTTTATAAGGAAATTTAAACAGAGGCCTCTTTAAACTTTTGGTCAGATACGCCTCTGTAAATACACTCAGGATTTTCAGGTCAGCTGAGATTACTTACCCTTCAGAGAGAAAGGCCAGACAATATACAGGAGTCTGCCTCTACCCTGATGTCAGGTTGTGGTTTTTAGATGGAGATGGGGTCAAAGCCTTCTTCTCATCCTTGGAAGGGAATCCTTGCCTTATTGCAAGTGCGGTGCAGTACGGACAGCAGCTGTGCCCGTGGTGCTTGTGTTTTAAGCATCCCTCACCAAAGTCAAGATGTCAAATTTGACCAGCCCAGTGATCTGCTCAGCTGTACATTGGCGTAGCACCCATTAGCACTGGAAATAAGTCTCGTGGGTTTTAAACTTCACAAATAGAGGAAGGTACAAGATGCAAATGTAATTTTACTTGAAACTTAAATTACCCACAGATCAGCTATAGAAGAATAAGATTTTGTGTTCCTTGTCCTTGAATGTGAAAACAGGTTCAGCATTTGGCATGGATGCAATGGGAAGCACACACTCCACTAATTAAAATGAGCTGCCCATCATTTTGATGGTGCAGTGCTCCTCCCAGTATGCGTTAGGCCACCTGGCTAGTGATGTTTTCTGCTCAGCGTTTTCTCTCTGCATACCCCGACATACTTCTGCTGCACCGCTTCCTCACCTCACGCTTCTGCATGCCGCCTTCTGCCTTTCTCTTGCTATTTTCTCTCATCCTGTTGTGGCTTAGCCTCTCCTTGCCATCTCTTGCTGTTCCCCTTTCTGCCTTCTGTTGTCTCACTGTGCTCATTTCTGTCACTAGGACCCCAAGAGCTCCCCTCTGCTTCCTCCGGACCTGTTAAAGAGTCTGGCTGCCTTGGAGGAGGAGGAAGAGCTGATTTTCTCTAATCCTCCTGATCTTTACCCAGCTCTGCTGGGGCCTCTCGCCTCTCTTCCTGGACGAAGCCTCTTTGTATGTATTGGATGTAATACTGCCGCTTCTCTCTCTTAACTCGCATCTCTCTCTTCTGTGAAATTATAAGAAATGTGAAATTCCTTTCTCTCCCCCATCCCTCCTGTCCACTTCCCTGCCTCACACTTGAGCTAGTCTTCATGCGAGAGCTCAGACCAGCTGAAGGCCCACGGTATAGCTCTTGGGTCAAATCCAGGAGGGTTAATTTGTTCAGAAATCAGAACAGTGGGGTTTTTTGTAAGTACAGTCTACAGGAGAGACATTGATGCGTCATTTAATGCACTCGCTCTTCTGCAGTTGTATGGGCTTAGTAATAAGGGCAAGGGAGAACGCAGATTCAGCTGGGGGAAGGCATCAGAACAAGCGTGGCTTATTATAATCTACTAAAAATGCCATGAAGGCAGGGGGAAGCTGCCCTACTAAATGCAGAAGAGACCATAAAAGAGCAAGATGACTTCGGAAGAAAATTGGAAGGAACTAGCTAAATAATCGGTAAATCCTACAGAAATACAGTCAGGTTTTGACAGAGTGAGAATTTTTTTTTTTTCTACATTTATGTATTAAAACCTTCCTAGTTCAGTAGCTGGAGGGTCTTAGAGCTGCTGAATTTGTAAATTGCCTCTGAAAATGCAGTACCTCTTTCTAGTATGGCTACAAGCATGTTCATTAAATACTATTATTTCAGGTTAGTAGCAGTAACAAAGAGGAGTTATTTGTGATTCTGCTCAAAATCTCTAATTATTCCTAAATTATTTTACATGCCATCCCAAGGAATCAGTAGCAAAATGGGCACCCATTTCTGTCTCATTAGATACCTTTGCTATGAAAGTAGTAGCTGCTCCTTCATCAGCTTCCTTTGAAGCTCCTACTATTGCTGTCTGCTGACAAATGGAAGGAAATTCTCTGTGCAAGCTGTATGGATATGCAGAATGTGAATTTTGTCTGCCTTTTAAAATGTGCTTTCAAAGTAATGAGTTGTCACTTTGAAAATCTCACAAGCTAGGAGCTGCTTGCCAAGAAAATGAGGCTATTTGTCTTGGGTTTACAGGATAAAAGCAAAGATATTCCAGATATTGAGACCATGTTAGAGAGAGAGGGATGCTAGTTCAGGTTTGTGTTGTTTGAAAAATAAATTTAAGAACATCTGACGTGCTGAGCTAGTACGAGTGCGAGAGGGCTTTTATTTGGAACAAGACTACAGCTTTAATTTTGGATCACACACAGTTTTACCTATGGCTTCACTAATTCTATGGCTTGGTGATCCTGATCACCAAGTTGGTTGTCCTCCAGACAAGCTTTTTAATTTTTGATTTCTGTGTTGATGATAACTGATGCTATTCTCTAAATAGGCTTGTTTCAGAGACACTTATTTTTCCCTGCTTAATCATAGTAAGAACCTAAGAGAAAGCTGAGAAATATTATGCTGGAAATAACAGCTGTATGAGAGAGGGCAGCATAGATGATGGAAAGGTCATGGTCCATAATATCTTAGCATGGAACCCCAAGGGAGTTTTGGAACCTGTTTTAAACACTGGGTTGTTTTTTTCTTCCTCTCTCAGTAATTTACAATGAAAATGAGAGAGTGCGAAATGAAACCTGGACTGTTTAACGGAATTTAAAAACCACAGCACTTGGCTGCTCTAAGAATGTCTATACAGCGGGGATGCTCTCAAAACTGAAAAATATTCTGTCAGTAGCAACACACAAGAGTCTAATCATGTTTGAAGGAGTCCTCTGATCACTGGGAAGGATCCTGTCTCATTTGTACCAGGTTTTACACAACCATAGGGGGCTTTTGGCAGGAATCTCCCCTCTAGATGTATTGGAGAGAGTACTGCACTTAGAATTTTACAAGCTGTTCTGGCAGTGGGGTTTGCCTGAGTCTCAGCTGTTGTGATTGTTGATTTTTAGATATTAATTACAGGTAGTAGGGAAACTACTGATGTTCTGCATTTGTTAGTTTGCTCCCCCTGTCCTCCAAGGTGCTGGAGCTAAAATACGAGGAGTTTTAAATGTGACCAAGACTACTTTGGTTTCTGATAGCATACTTTCCTCCTGCTCACCTCACTGAACACTAACTGTTCTTTTTCCCTTCTTGGTTTTTGAAGAAGTCCCTGCTGGAAAAACCATCAGAACTGATGTCTCAGTCGTCATCTTTCCTGTCCCTCAGTGGCTTTTCTCTTAATCAGGTGAGGACCAGAGTCTGCAGCCCTTTGCTGCTTGAGCTTGCCACTAAACTAGGTCCCATGGCAGAAATATGGGGATATCATTGAGTTCAAACCAATGGAAAACCTAAAAGAAATCCATACTGGTGCCTAATTTCAGTCTGTATCAGTAAGATTGCCTTTGCCTTTATCAGTTGTCATCCCAAATTAATCTTGGCTATAGTCTGCAGACATGCTGTCGAGTCTTGCTGAGTTCATGGGCCCCTTGCTCTTAGCAAAATTGTGGAGCTGACGGAAAAGGTGCTTCTCAAAGTCAGATGGTGTGTAGGTTTTTACTTCCTGAGCAATGGATTACCCATTCTCTTCCCTAGAACTGAGCAGGGTCTTGATACAATTTTTGTGAGTACTGGGAGTTTAAAGATTTTGTGAAGGCTTTGCAGTCCTGATTCAGAATGTGATGGACTTCATGTTAAATAAAATGGTCAAAGAAGAGGAGGCTGGGGAGTGAAAAAGCAGTTAGGAAAATATTTTGATCTATAATTGTTTCCTTTGTACAGTTTCAGTGTTTGAAATAAGTCCAATACCTAAACTCTTACATTCTTCTTTTTTTCTTTTTTTTTTTTCCTTTCAGGAAAGATATCCAAATAACAGCATGTTCAATGAGGTATATGGGAAAAACATGAATACCAGCACAAAGACAGAAGTCACCCCTTCGGTTGCCCATCAGGAGACTTCACTATATTCTCTCTTTGAAGGGACTCCGTGGTCTCCATCCCTTCCAGCCAGCTCAGGTAATCCTGGTATGGTTTTTCTTGTGTCTAGTGATTTAGAGGATTTGAGTTAATTCTGAACCTACTGTAAGTTAAATGTAACTGGCAATTAAAAAAAAAAAAAAAACCAAACCTGCTTGACCAGGTGTCTGAAGGTTTCTGTTTGTTTTTCTTCATATATCCTCTGAAATATGAGGGGATTCTGTTAATTAGTGTAACATAAGAACCTGGATTTTAGTTGAAGTAGTTGAGCAGGATAAAAGTTGTAGGAAGTGTTGAATCCTGAAATCTCTTTAGCTTAGATTCCTGATAAGCATCTGGGAGTAGGGATTTTAACTCAAACGTCCGTATACTTTGTGTTGCTTCTTTGGAAAAAGCAGGAAGAACTGGATTTCATAATGCAGATATTTGAAAGAGAGAGAAACTATGTGTTTGAAGAGTGTGAAGGAAAATATGGCAGTGGGTTTTGGCTTTTTTTTTTTTTAACTTCTTTTTTTGGTTAAGCAGCCTACAAAGCAAACCGGCTTTTCCCTTATGTTTCATGCCTATAAGATAATTACTAACTATTATGTCATTTTATTCTCACTAAAAATCCAGAAGAGCGTGAGGGGAGGAATTAGTTGAATCTAAGAAATGAGTGGATTTCAAATAACATCTGCACTGGATGAGATTTTTGGTTGCACTGAGACTATCCAGGATTAGCTGTTGTGAGTGAAATGGAAGGAGTTACAAAGTACTTTTATCCTAGCAGGATTTATGGCTCACATGGTTTCAGTCTTCTCTCCCTTCACCGCTTCATCCAAGACCACATAGCCTCCTGTCACCCTGCTATGCTCTGTTGTCTTCAGGCGTCGTTCTCTCCTGCCTGCAGACAGGCTTTTCCGTGCTTGCTCTCCTTTTTTGCTCAGTATTGGGTTCTGGTCTGAGTTGCTTTAAGACTTCTAGAAGTGTAAAACATTTACAGATTTGGGAGTTTGAGGTGTAAGCTTGCAAACTCCTCAAGGTCTAATGTAATTTTTTTTATTGGTTTGTCAAGCCTGGAGACAGGCTTTTTTAGTTTGAGAAAAGTTTTTCAAGAAACATGGGGAAAACCCGCTTTGGCTAGCCAGCCCTCTTGAGGTTTCCTGGCTTTTGTTTTTTCTGGTAAGCACGTGTACGGATTAAACACAGTCATTTTGTTCTTTTATACACACAAAAATTTTAACTCAGAACTTAGACATTTGCGTTACGTTCATGTAATGGAGGGAATAAAAACTGACCTTCAGCACTGGAGAAAACTGGGTGATGACAGAATTTGCAGCAGCACTAAGAAATTCAAAATCGGGAGGCTCCTGCTGTTTCTCTTGACCTTTTTCCTCTTATCTTGTAATCATGTAGATCATTCAACACCAGCCAGCCAGTCTCCTCACTCCTCCAACCCCAGCAGCTTGCCAAGCTCCCCTCCAACCCATAACCACAATTCTGTTCCCTTCTCCAACTTCGGACCTATTGGGACTCCAGACAACAGAGACAGGAGAGTCACAGACCGCTGGAAAACAGATAAGCCAGGTAAGTGCTGGGTTCGGGGCTTGCGTGAAGCCAGCCGATGGCAGTGGTTTTGCTACATTCCTTTGAACTTGTCTTTCTCCTGTTTTAGCAATGGGAGGGTTTGGTCTGGACTATCTCCCAGCAACATCGTCATCTTCAGAGAGTAGCTGGCACCAGTCCAGCGCTCCCAGTGGCACCTGGGCAGCCCAAGGCCCTCCTGCTATGGAGGACTCCTCAGCTGTGCTTATGGAGAGTCTGAAGGTACGTTTGACTGAAACTGTGCCCAGGAATGGGTGTTTGCCTGTGAGGCCAGGAGACCTGGCAATGGGCTTTAGCCTGTTGCAAGCACCAGAGTTCAGCATCAGAAACCGAAGGTTTTTCCTGCAGATGCACTGATGCAGGCAATGTGGGAGGTGTCACCGGTGCTGGAAGATGTCACAGTTCTCCAGTTCTTGCTGTTCTAGAATATTTTGCAGAACAAGACCAGGCTGGCAGAACATACATTTGCTTTGACTAGTCTAAAATTAGTAATCGTTAATGTGGGGTGAATTTTTATGGTAATGAGGATTCTGGAGGAGGATAAGCTTCTTCCAGGGAGCCTCTCTTTAGAAGGCCTTCTTTGAAGTCTGGGTAACTTTCATGATAACCCAGGTATGAGTGATAAAGAGAAAAGGGAGAATATAGAAAACTCTCTCCATTTTCTCATCTGTAAGAGGATGGCTGTCTAACACATGGAGGTGCTAGTGTTGGCTGTTTGTTTTTAGTCCATCTGGTCCAGTTCCATGATGCACCCTGGACCCTCAGCCCTGGAGCAGCTGTTAATGCAGCAGAAGCAGAAGCAGCAACGCGGACAAGGCACCATGAACCCGCCGCATTGAGGCACAGGTGGCGACCCTTGCAAACGAAGGCTCCATAAACCATGGCATGTTGGGTTTGCAGGACTGGCCCACAGTCCTGTGCGGGTGGCAGCCCTCTCTTCTGTTCCTCGCTGTCAGGAGGGCGTAAGTGCTCCACCAACCCACTGAGTGTGCACAAAACATCTGCAGTGCAAGAAAACAACATCAGGAACTCTCCCATCCCTGGGCCCTCTGGAGGGAGAGGAGAACTGCTGTTTGTCTCACTCAGTGACCCGATATCACCGCCTCTCACCTTCTCCATTGTGCATGTCCCCAGCCACATGGGAAGTAAAAGCTGAGAAGGAAGGGCAGATGGGAGAAGCCAATGAGAACTTCTCGATCCTTTTCCTCTCTTTGGGGAGATAAAATAGGAATCCATTAATGATTGCTTTGCAGACTGAGAATGTAGTTGAAGTTACTCCTAAACATCTTTATTACTATCTCAGTAGTAAGATCACACTGAATTCTTCCGTACACAGACGTGCTTCGTAGTCAGTGTGTAGCAATGAAAGCCCCAGCTGCTGCTCTGGTCAAAGGTGGTTGGTGGCAAGGTGGGGCTCTATCTCCTGGGCTAGCAAAGGGGTTTCATGAAGGAGAGTCTGGCACTTGACACCACTTCACCTTTCACCCGAAGGCTTTGGCCAGCCCGTGGGTGGGTTAGAGACTCCAGCATGAAATGCCCTCCTCTCAGTAGGTGTCTGAGCTCTAATCGGTGACGTGGGGCATTGCAGCACTCTGCTGGACAAGCAAGTTCACTGCTATGGGGTTTTAAATTAATGTTTGATTCCTGTACATTTTACTGTAGCATAGTGGCTAGCCCCGCAAAGGGCAGGCTAGTCTGTGCATTCACAGCCTGACTCATTTTAATAGGTAGGTAGAAAGCTTTCAATGGTTTTTGGTTTTGTTTTTTTCTTTCTCTCTCCATTCTCCCATCTTTGCTGGATGCTAGTAGTTTCATTACCAACATGCAACATCTCGCAGAAAATAATCAGGGGTCCAGCAGGGCTGGGTAAAGCCAACAGCCTGAACAGAGTGGGGTGTTCATACCCCCGCGGGC
>NW_010128482.1:898-2921 GCF_000699245.1 Pterocles gutturalis | reverse complement strand
CTTTGGGTCCTTGCTTCCTTCACCATGACACCTGGCTCTGCACCATGAGCACCCTGCTCTGTGCCCCCACCCTGCACACTCACACAGAGGAGCTCTACACTGGTGCTTTCCTCTGCTGGGCACTTCCCAGCCCAGCCCCTCCCCAGCTCTCCTCTCCACCTCCTTCCCTCTCCCCAGCGCAGCCCAGCACAGCCCAGTCTGGGCTGTTTCCATGGCAGTGCCCAACACAGGGGGATGCAGAGCTCTGGGCACTCACCCCACAGCCCCAGTCCCTCTGAAGGGCACAGCAGCTCCTGGGGGGCAGAGAGGGGGCTCAGCCTCCCCATCAGCCCCAGGGATGGTCCTGGTCCCAAGGGCATGACGCAATGGAGGCCGGTCACTCTCTGGCTCTGACCAGTTCATATCACAGGTGATGCCCAACCCTGACTGAATTTGCCCCCTCCTCTGCTACCGCCAGCCCCACTCCCAGGACACCACGACACTCCTGGAACTGGGGTTCCTCAGGCAGCTCCCACATCTCTGCAGTCTACCCTCCCTGTGCCTGCTGGGTCCCCACTCACTCCCATGGCACTGCAGAGTCCTTGTTCGTGGATACATCGATTCAGGGCTTTACTTTTGGGGGACTTCACCTCTGAGGGTGTTTCACCTTCTGAGTCTCCATTCATTCCAGCCCCATCCTCTCCTCTCCTCACCCCTCCAAATTCATGTCCAGAGAGTCTGGTATCTGCCATCAGTCCTGTCATACATGGAGAAACCTGAGGAGATAATGGGAGCTCATGGACCATCTCCCCTGCCATTGGACACCAAAAGAGAACTCTGAAATCCAGAACATTTTATGCAGTGGAAGCCAACGGTACAATGAGTTTAACTCCCAAACCACTGAAATCACAAGGAGAAAATACTCTAAAAGACCAATTCCTCGGATATTTTCTTGGCAGAAGCATGGAGAAAGACCCCAGCCTTCAGGCACTGCATCTGAGAGATGCCCTTTTATTGAAGAGCTGCTACCAGACACGGCACATTTGACATGGTGTTGTGGAAGGGTCAGAAACAACTGGATCAAGCCTCAAGAGAAGCAGTATAAACCCAGAAAATAAAAAATACATATCTGATTATGACAAGGCAAAACAGCAGACTTGTGACCTAAGAAGGACTCTGGGAAATGTGCAGAGAAGGGGAGGCAGGTTATTGTTGGTGAAACAAGATTGATCGGGCCAGTTTCAGCAGGTCATCCTTGATCTCCTGGTTCCTCATGCTGTAGATGAGGGGGTTCACTGCTGGAGGAACCACTGAGTACAGAAATGACACTACCAGATTTAGAACTGGTGAGGAGATGGAGGGTGGCTTCAGGTGGGCAAATATGCCAGTGCTGACATACAGGGAGACCACAGCCAGGTGAGGGAGGCACATGGAAAAGGCTTTGTGCCGTCCCTGCTCAGAGGGGATCCTCAGCACAGCCCTGAAGATCTGCACATAGGACACCACAATGAAAACAAAACACCCAAATGCTAAACAGAGAGTAAATACAACAACCCCAGCTTCCCTGAGCTAGTCTGAATCTGAGCAGGAGAGCCTGAGGATCTGGGGGATTTCACAGACGAACTGTTTCAGGGCATTACCCTTGCAGAGGGGCAGTGAAAATGTATTGGCCGTGTGCAGCAGAGCATTGAGAAACCCACTGCCCCAGGCAGCTGCTGCCATGTGGACACAAGCTCTGCTGCCCAGGAGGGTCACATTAGTGCAGGGGTTTGCAGATGGCAACGTAGCAGTCATGGGCCATGACAGTGAGAACAGAATATTCAGCCCCAACCAAGAAGGCAAACAGAAAGACCTGTGCAGCACATCCTGAGCTGGAGATGTCCCTGGTGTCCCAGAGGGAATTGGCCATGACTTTGGGGACAGTGGTGGAGATGGAGCCCAGGTCAAGAACAGAGAGGTTGAGGAGGAAGAAGTACATGGGAGTGTGGAGGCGGTGGTCACAGGCTACGGTGGTGATGATGAGGCCGTTGCCCAGGAGGGCAGC
>NW_010128482.1:0-670 GCF_000699245.1 Pterocles gutturalis | reverse complement strand
GGGCAGGAGGAGCAGGACCTCTGTGCGCTGGCTGCTGAGGAGTCAACCCTGACCTACATCAGTGGGGTCATGGGAACAGTGGGGGCAGTCCTGTTGTTCATATTTGTCAGATAAAACTGCTCCAAATCCAAAAGGGCTTGTCAACACCTGCACTCCCAGTGCTGAGAAACCACAATCGCAGAAGTTTTTGAGAGACAGGGTCTTTTACAGCTCTGTCCCATCTCAGCTGGAGATTTTCTTGTATTTCAGAAACCTTCATCATTTCTGCTGCAATCAGAGAACAAAGTGAGTCCTGTGACGCAAGAGGCTTGCCAGTGGGTCAGCACAGAGAGAGGGGAGCTGGTCTGTCCTTCTGCCTTGCGATTGCACCTTCCTGAGACAGAGGGCAATCACACTCACATGTTGATCTGAAAAGACACGAGGCACTGCTGAGGGCAGAGAAAAACACGATGTGTTGGTTTCTGCTGAGCACTCAGTGTCTCACCCTGTCTCCAGGTCTCAGCACCCCACTTCTGCCCAAGGACACACACAGGTCATTTCACAGCCCGGCAGCATTCCCTTGGACGCAGCATCTCTGTTTCTCTATAGCGCGTTCAGGTAACACCAAGATGCTACAGGACAGGTTTGCATCCTGGAGGGTGGCTCCGTGCTTGGAAGGACACCCCAAGGG
>NW_010128481.1:0-11309 GCF_000699245.1 Pterocles gutturalis | reverse complement strand
TCAGCCCGATGCTGATCTGGGTCTTTTCTGCTGTTTCTGAACGCGAGTTCTCATCTCATTCAGGTGTGTCATTCAGTGGAAATATTTTGTAAATGCAAATAAAAAGAAATAAATCTATTCAATACCTCGGTCTCGAGGATGGGAAATAAGTAATGGGAGATGCCCAGGTGGGGAGGTTTCACAGCTGCTGCTGCTAGCTAAGTTTTCTTGCAGATGTAGCCCCTGGAGCATCCACAAATAGTTGGGAAGGGAACTACACAGACCTGCGAGGGCTTGGAGCTGAGCCCTGTCGGCACCCCTCATGGGCCAGCCTTGCACTCCATCCTTTCTGATCTATAAGGGGGTGACCCGGCGCAGGTACAGGCCCACCACGGGTCGGTGGCCGGCCGCGCTGCAGATGTCTGTATCCATCAGGCAGAGCAAGGCAGAAGCGGGTACGTGGCAAACAAATATATTTTGTGAGCACTGGGAAACAGTTTTTACTTTTCAACTCTGTCAATATGATCTAGCTCTGTCTGTCTCTCTATATATGTACAAACAGTATATCACAATGTTGCCTTTTTTGTTGGAAATATCAAAAGTACAAAGATTGTAAACCAAATCGGTGTAATAAAAGTTTCAGATGATTCACTGAGGCGGCTGCCAGCGGTGGGTCTGTGGGAGCTGGTGCTGGGCAGGGCTGGGAGATGCCTGAAGCCCCTGCTTTGCTCAGAGGGTGGGAGGGGATGGATGGAGGTCAGCCCATTTCCTTAATTCCCTGCTGACCTCTCCTAAGTGGAGCAGTCGAAGGACCGAGGCGATCAGGTATGCGCCCCATCCTGTCTTCAGCTGTCCGCAGCCCATGGGGCAGAAGGAACCTGCTCTGTTTTCCTCCAGGCTCAAGGAAGCTGCTCCACTTTCAGCCCCGTGGGATTTGTGGGGCAGCAGTACTGCTGGGACCCCTCTAGCTTGAAGTTGTGCAAAACACAGATTTTTTTGTGGCAGGTTTGCGCAGAAGAGCTTTACTGGTGAAGCAGAGCATCTGGTTGTAAAGAATTTGCCTGTTTGCCAAGCAGGCTAGCACTGACCAAAGGCATAGCAACCCAAAGCAGGAAACCATGGTGGAGAGACCTATTATTTATTGAATTTATTTATTTTTCACTGTTCACCACCCATATCTGAGAGACTAGACATGTTTTGCTATAAAAACAAATAAATCCTTGAGCAGAGCAATAGCCAGAAAAAGCTGCTGAGGAACTAGAAACAACATTCCCTCTATCTTCGCTGCATCTTTTGTCCTCAGCAAAAAGCCTAAAACAGCTGCCTGCCCTGAAGGTTACATCAGGACTAGACCATTTAGATGGTGCAGACTTCACCTAAGCTGCTTTACAGGTGGAACAACGTCCAGTTGCCTGAACTGAGCTTGCTGCCGGAGCACGTGAGGAACACCGCAGGAGGTGGGACTTGGTCTCAGGTGCAATGGGAGAAAGAGCTCAAGGGACAAATGGCTTCTGTGGTGCCACTGCCATCCCATGAGGTCTCATGCCTGTCTCGTGTTAAGTCCCAGGTTGGATGCTGGGGATCTGGGACAGGCTGGGGGGGTGGCCACAAGTTGAGTGTTTCTCAGAAATACGAATAAAAGCAAACCTCTGAAGTAAAGTATCTCCAACACTGCACCTGCAAAGCTCAGCGCTCTCTGGAGCGTTTCCATCAGCGGGGTTCGGCGGGGGGGTGCTGCAGAGACCCCAGCCTCACCGCTTCCCGGTTGGCCCACACGATTTGGTGAATGAGGTACTCGGTCTCCTGGCCCACCTCTGCCAGCCGCAGGTCGAATTCGGTCAAAGCCTTGTTCTCCGCCAGCCCGTGGAGCAGCTGCTTCCCACCGTCCTGCAAACGGGTGAGAAGAGGGGGTTAAAGGAGGAGATCCGAAAGCGAAGCTTATTGCTCCCTTTCCTCCTCGCCAGGAGAGCTGCTCCTGCGCTTCCCTGCTGCCGGTGACGGGGAGCCCGGTGACGGGGAGCCCATGAGATGGTGCCAGAAGTGACAAAGGTCTTCGCATCAGCCCGAAACGTTGCTCACAGAAGTACGGGGAAGGAGCGTAACCTTATGCAGCAGGCAGTGATATGACACACGCTAATGACTCCCTCTGGGTACCGTGTCAGGAGTCCTCAAGCTCAGGCTGGTTCATGGCATGGCTGGTGATGATAACCTGAGAGGAGTCTCTGCTGTCCCCTGTCCCCAGCTCGCTGCTGGCTGGGGGCAAAGGGCGGTGTGCTTGGGGTGCTGCTCCTCCTCTCGGCAGTGGGGGTTGCCCCAGTGCCAGCAGTCTCTGGGTGCCGTTTCCCAGGCTGGGTTGGCTTTTTTGGGGAAATGTCTCACACATCTGCAGTACCGTCTGTATGGGACAGAAAATGTGATGTAGCTTTAGGGAGGCAACTCACTTTGGGGCATTTTCCTCCCTTACCTGAAGCACTATCTTTAGGGATGCTACAATTTGACTTTTTTTTCCCCCCATAGCTGTTCTCTTTCAGGTACCAAATACACCTCCACCATCCCCATCTCCTCCACCCAGGCAGTCCCCTCCTCCCAGCACCCTGCCTGTTCGATCTTTTGCCAAAAAGAACAGAGCAAAAAGGACCGGGAAGGAGTCTCTTTTTAACAGGGTATGCAGGTCCCCATTTCCCCAAAAATATTACCACCAGCCCATTTGTTGGGCTGCTGTGGAGGTTCACAAATGGGTACTCAGTGAGAGCTCCCCAGAAGGAAGGTGATAAGCACAGAAATTATTATTTACTAAGCAAAAATCCTTCTCTCTTTTCCAACCTTTGCCCCCTTGTATCATTACACTCAAATGGTTTTCCACGGCCAGGATCATAAACCTCAGAACTCACAAAAGGTTTTCCACCATCAAATCCTTTTAAAACCCTTGTCAAACACATTGACGCCAATATTCCTGCCAGCAGGGACAGCTGGTCTTAATGCCTCTTTATTGTGACAGTGAGAAAAATTGAGGCAGCGCAGAAAGTTTAAAAGCCAGCATGATTGCATTTGGCTGTCTAGTTTCAGATTTCTAAAGCTCTTTGTAACCGGCAGAAGAGAAGCGGTCTGGTTTGTTGGCATATCGCATACTGCAGCTCTTAGGGATGCAGTAAGATCTGTGGATGCTCCTCTGTCTAGAAAATGTGAGCCTGTGGTTTGGGAGCCACTTATGAGCACCCAGAAGTGACATCTTTGACCTACTGCACCGCTCCGGGCTGCAGGATGAGTTAAAGGAGCTCAGCAACGGAGCCAATTTTCTAACAGCCTCCTCCGAGTGCGTGAGGGACGGGAGAGATGCTGGGAAGGGTGACACTCTGTGTGCTGCTGAGTGACAGATGGCACAGCAGATCCAAAGTAGGGAGGATATGCATAAGGCCCTCATCTCATGCCGCCTATCGTTACCATCTACTCCCATATGTGTGAAGCGGCTGTGATTTTTCCCAGACATTCTCCCTGGTTTTTCAGTTTCCTGGGGGGAAAATCCCACTCTGCCCAAAAGCCCAAAGCCCCGTGGACAGGGCTAGATATAACGAGTGAGATAAAGGCACAGAAGACATCCCTCTCCTTCCTGCCGTCTGCTAGAGTCTCTTCCCTGCTTGGAACCGATTGTTATTGCAGCAAGACTGCAGGGGGTGAGGGATGCGTTTGCCTCTGCGGCTTCGAGGCAGGCCAGGCTCAGCACCTGCTTGGCAAGGCCACCATGCAGGGCCACCAACTGCAGGGAGAAAGGATTTCTCTTACCAGCCCCAGGTGGTTGCATGAGAAGTTGATCCTCGTCAGGGTGGTGTTCAGAGCCAGGACCTGGGAGAAAATCGTGGCGGTTGGCTCGGACAGGTTATTACTTCCCAGATGGATGGACTTCAGGGTGGTGTTGGTCAGCAGGGCATGGCCGAGCGCCTTCCCGCCTTCGTCCTCCACCTGGTTGAGGCGCAGATTCAGGGAGGTGAGGGTGGAGTTCTCAGCCAGGGCTTGAGCAACAGCCTGAGCCCCCAGGTGACGGATCTGGTTGTTACACAGATTGAGGGTTTCTAATCTGCTGCGGTTGAGCAACTTGCCAACAGCTTGTGCCCCCTTGTCCCCGATGAGATTGTGGGACAAGTTCAGCTCCACCAAGCAGGGGTGGTCCAGCAAGTTACGGACCAGCATCCTGGTCTTGTCATCATCCACTTTGCTTCGCGTCAGCTTGAGAACCTGTGGGGATAAAGGACAGGGACACTAAAGCAGCCAGCGCTTTGGACTGAGCATGGTACAGGACCTGAAAGGAGTGAGGTCCACCAGACGGGATTCATCTCCCTTCACTTCAGACACCTTTAGCCAGTAGGTTCCAGCAGTCACTTTTACAGTGGGCAGATGGTTCCAGCAGGCAGGGCATGCCACCGATGTCCCACGCCTATGCTAGGGAGAAGTGGTTCCTCTCCTGGAATCGCCTGTTCCTCTCCACTGGCACCATGGGATCTCTGACACAAAGAGCTAAATTCAAATGAGATGAAGCTGCCAAACGTCTGCAGGGAGTAACAACAGAACTCACCCCAGATCACCGTGGAACAGTGTCTGAATGAGCACGTGCGCTGGTGGCAACCACAGTGCTCCTGGTGAAGGGCGATGCCCTGCGTGGCCAGGGCACCTCAATAGCCACAGGAAAGGTAATTTCTCTTCTGGAAGCTGAGCAAACATTTCCCAAAGCACACCAGTCTGTGGGGAGAACGTTCAGCCAGCTGGCTCTGGATAGCAATGGCCACCGATGGTTTGGAGGGGCTCAGTATCTGCGCTGCAGTTGGCACAGAGCTGAAGATAGTGCCCAGAAAAAAACCCCTTATCACTCTTAAGGCAAATGTGAGTATTTCCCCATACTCTTCCTGGGGTCTCTGCTCCTCTGGGGCATGTTGACATGTACTCACTGAACATAACTACCAAAAACTCCTTATGGAAAAAGCCTCTCTTGGCTTCTCTCCTCCCTCCCAGAACTATGTGATGAGTATTGCTTTCTCTTGCGCTACAGGGAACAAGATTTGTGGGAGCGAGTATTTTTCTCACCGACCCTCTGACAACCTGTTCTAACGAGGACAGATGCAGAACAAGACACTGGGCCAGGAAGTTAACATCTCTGCACTCTGTCAGACTGCAGCTTGCAAAGGGAAGGGTGCTGGCAGCAAGCAAAACTGGTCCCTGAGTTCCTACCCTGCTCCGGGCATTTTGAAGATCTAGCTGAGAGAGGAAGGTTTGGTTTAGGATACGTTACTTTCAAGTTGTAGCACTTCTTCACGGCGAGAGCCAGGTTGGAGCAGTCCTGGTGGGTGAAGTTGAAGAGGTTCCACTCAAAGTTCATGCCACAGCCCTTCACGCCGTAAGTGAGATGAAGCTCTTCAAGGTGAGGGAGAGCAGTAATGAGGGCTCCCAGGTCGTAGTGGTGCACAGGGGCCTTGCCGAATTCAAAATCACTCTCAGAATCGGAGAGGTCATCGCTCTCCTCCTTTTGATCCACCTGCACTGGTGGCAGGAACTGATCGACCTCCAGTTTCCGCACATAGTCTTTGCAGAGTGGGATGAGCTCTAGGACCTGGTTGGGGTCTGTGGTGTTTGGGATGAAACATTTCAGGATGTTCTCCAGGTGACGCTCAAAGAACATCCGTTTCCAGCTCTCTCCATAGTTGGAGATGTCACACGCTTGCCAGCGCCCAGTGCAGCACCTCTTCCAGTAGTTCTCATCACTTATCAGGTTGGCAGTCACAGCGAGTGGGAGGCCAGTGGAGAGCCTGTCCAGCACCTTCCTTCGGTGCTCAGGCAGAAGACGGTCCAAAATAGGGTTCTCTGGAGGGGGTGAAGAGAAGGAGAGGTTGGTCTGGGCTGTAGGAACCACAGCTGGTGCTATGGTTCTGCCCAGCCCATAGCTGTGTGCCCATGCCCTCCCCTCTGCTGGCACTGGTTCTCGTCTCAGTTGCCAGCTGCTGGTGCAGGGAGCTAAGCTGGCGGCAAATGTGTAGGATTCATCTCCCACCTTTCTAACTTTTACAATAAAATATCTGCGTGATTGGGTTTACTCCCATCATATTTGGGAACTGCACCAGAAACGTAGCTCCCAGTTTAAATTTAGTTTGAATGCAGTTTATACTCAGAGCAGGACTTCTGCTCCCACGAGAGCTCATTCAGCCTTAGATTGTCATTTGCTGGGCTGTCTCCTTTTGGTTTCTAAGCATATGGAAGGACAATATTTGAGAACAACGGTCTGTGTGCTCTTCATGGGGGTCCTCGTGCCCTTTTTATCTTAACTGGGGTATCTGTATCACACAAACTGATTCCTGTTCCTTTCTGCTAAGACACACTCTTAGCTTTTATATTCACCTTGTTCAAATAAAAACTCTTCTTCCCTATGGGCTTTCTCCCCTCAGTCTCTTTCCTGATGCTCACTCTAATTCTCAGCTGGCTTCTCTCTGGTGGAAGTTCTTTGTGGTAAGAAACACCAGAGAAAAGCCGTGTGTACTCACACCATGAACGCTTGGTGACACGTACACAGTACTGTTGAGTAACAGAAATCACCAGTGGAGAGGCATAACTCATCACATCCCCACCAAAAGCCATGGAGAAGGCCTGAGACTGTGAGCACAATGAGTATTGTGAGATGGTAGCTCCGAGCAGGGAGCAATTCTCCATCTCTCTGTACAGCCCTCAGCACAATGGGGCTCCATCCTTGAGTGCTACCATCACGCGTGCACGAATCGAGAGAAGGAAACAGCACCTTCACAGCCCTGGTCACAGGGGAGGTGAGGGAGGCCAGCAGGGCAGGGAAGGAAGAAGAAATGACAGGACAAGGTTAGGGCAGAGTCACATCCTGGAGAGCAGCCCAGAGGACCACAGCCATCCCTGGAGTGTACAAGTACATCCTTAGCAACTAAACAGTTTGTTTAACTAGCTGCCTGAGGGGATGTTTCTGCCCATCTGCTCCTTTGGCAGGGCTGGGTACCATGCTGCCTTGCAGAGGCATCTGCCTGCCTCGCTGACCCTCTGCTCCCCAGGACTGATGCTCTCCCTCCACGTGTCCCAGGGGAAACGCGCTCCCACTTACTTTCAAAATTGTGGGCGATGTGCTGAAGGCAGAGCTCGGTGAGGTGGGGGACAGTGGCCAGGCACCACTCGGGATCCTCAATGACACGGTGTGTGCAGTATGGGCCCACAGCGAGGGGTGGGTACAGGGAGGGAATGGCTGTGCTCCTGTGCCTGGCCGCTGGCTGCTGCATCCTGCTCAGGACCCACTCCTCCTTCAGGAGAAGCAAGAGAAAAATTGCTTGAGAGTCACCACCATATTTTCCAGCTGGGCTGCCTGCAAAAGAAAAAAAGGCAACTTTGGAAAGAGGCCAGCGATAAGAATGGTCTGCTCACACTGCTCTCCTGTCGTGCACTTGTCCCCGGCCCTTTGCCTGCCTCCTCTGCTTGGACCGGAAGCACTGCAGCAAAGCAACTGTTATCCAGCCTTATCTTTATAAACTTCCCTGTACAGAGAGGTCTCTAGGTACCATGTGTAACAAGCAGATAATAATGCGGTGTTAATTCAGAGTGCTGTTGAAGAGGATGGACAGGAATTGATGGTTTACTGTCTTTTCCAATAAAAGAAATAGGTGAAGGTGGCAGGAGCCAGAAAATGAAGACTCTGGTTCTTCACACTGATTGCAGCTGAACTGGGGAATTCCCTGCCGTGGGATGCTGAGAGTCTGTGCAGGTTCCAGGACAAGTCCATGGAAGAGAAACCCCTCAAGAATGATCTAATGCACAGAAACCACATCTGGCTCAGTGTGAGCTGAACACAGCTGGAGGCAGGGAGAGTGCTGGAGGAAAGAAACACATCCTTGCGTTGTTTTTCTGCTCTTCTACAGGCATCTGCTTCTAGTCACTGTCAGAGATGGGATGCTGGGCCAGACCATCCCCTGGTTTGATTTAGTGTTCCTGTTCTTGTGACTCTTTAAAGACAGATGCTTTAGAGATGAAAACACTATGAGTGTATTCAGGTTTTTTTTTTTTCTGCTTTTCCCAATTACTCTCCAGCTGAACTCCTCCCAAACATCCATTAACCGATGAGATGAACCAGACCAGCAGATACGAGTTAAAAGAACCAGCCTGGAGTAGAAGGCAGGATGCCCAGTCCTATTGCTCTGCAGAGCTTTCCCAGACCAAAGTTCCCCATTTACTGTTTCCTACCCCAACCTCAGGACCAGTGCTCTCAGCCATCAAGATCCCACAGGTATGGTTATTGCCTGCAAGTCCTAATGGTTCCCCTCCCAGCCCCACCAGTCTGAAGAGGCAGAGAAGACACTAGGAAGGAGTCTGCCCCTTGAGTTCTGGGTTTAACAGGAGAGCCCAGGCTTGGCGAGCATCTCCCAGAGAGCACAGAGCCCATGCTGGTCCTTACTGGGGTGAACTGGACATAACGGGGCTGCAGTGCAGGGTTGGGCGGTTAGAGACTCAAGGACATTTAAAAGAAGCATGAGGCAGATGGATGGATGGACGGTGGTGTCAGAGGTGAGGACAGCTTCCAGCACAACCAAGAGGATGCCTCAGGGCAGAGGTGGCCTTGCACCAGGGTAGAACCAAAAGGATCCTGCGAGAACATATTGCACAGGAGCCAACCGCCATGGAGTATCTCATGCCACAACATCCCTCAGCAGAACAACAGCTCTTCGATCCCAAACAGCTCCTCCTTTGAGAAGGGCAGGAGGCAGCCAGTGGTCCCCAGGTGAAACGTCTGATGTCCTTCCCCTGCACCAGGCTGCTCTGCCCTCCTGGTCAGCACAGGCTCCCCTCTCCCGGGATGCCCTGGGGCTGGCTTTGCGAGTGTTCCTCTGCTCCTTCCCCCTCCAAAAGACAGCTGAGGAAGGACCTGCAAAGGAACCTGCAGCAGGAGGAAGAGGGGAGATCTGTGAAATGCCGAGAACTAGAGGAAAGGAGCAAAAATGATTCATGCTGCATGGCAGCAGCGGTGTCAGCAAAGGCTGATTCAAATGCACTCCAAGCAGCTCCAAGAAGAGAGGAACCATTTTGGAGCCAGAGCCGGGAAAGGGGGAGATGGCAGCAGCAGGGCATCCTCCGGAACCAAGCAGGAGCCCGAAGGGCAACAAGGGCCAGGAAGCTGTGGATGGTGGGCCACCATGGAGGGGAAGAGATTCTCCACAGCACACTGACCCCGCTGAAACCCGGCTCTTGGTGCTGGATGGGCTTCAGCAGAAGGGCAAAGCACAGCGGGATGGCAGTGAGGTGGCATTCAGAGAGGAGAAGTGACAGGGAAAAATGTTTTCTCCTTGCTTAGTCCTTCATCCTATTCTAAAAGCATCTGTGTCACGCTGTCCCCCAGGCCAGTCACAGCTCATGGGACCTTCTGATGGCTTTCCTGACCTTTTGGAAGCAATCGTTAAAGGCCAGCTGTTGGGGAAAGCCAGCAGCATCGGTGGCCTGGGATTATTTCACGGCTGCATTCCAGCAGATGACCTGATTGCTGGTTTACTGATGGCAGATCAATTTTTGGAGGGGATGTAACCCATGGCGCACGCGGGACTGCCAAGGGGACTCCAGGAGACCAAGCAGGAGACACAGCTGCCCTCAGGCAGAGCTGAAACCCAGCTCTAGGAAGAGTGCAGCCCCTCCGTCCATGGGATGAAGCTCACTGAGCAGGAGGCCAGCCAGTGTGCCCTACCCACCCGGGGGGGCAGCCCCAATGTCGGGTGGCCCCAGAAGAGGGGCAGAGAGCTCAGGGTGTCTGCGTCCCAGCTGCTGAGCAGCCTTCCCTCGACCTGAGCTCCATAAATCATCTCAGCTCCGCTGACTCCACCATCCCCACTCACCATTCGGTGTGAAGCCAGGAAGAGCAAAGCTGCCGGCGTGCGACAGCCAGCCCGCGAGGCGTCTGCATCAATCCCACGCCTGCTGTGCCAGGGGGGTGAGCCCGATGCTGAGTCACGGCTCGCGCTGCACCATTCCCACCCCCCAGCACGGCGTGTGCACCCCACCGGGGTGCAGCTCCCCTTTTCCCGCTGCGTCCCCTCCGCCGTGGCTGCAGGAGTCGCTCCCAGGCAGAGCTGACACACCAAGCCGTTCCCACAGCCAGGTTTGCTGAGCATGTATTTAAATGCCATGGAAGTGCTGTAATTCTCCATCGAGAAGCCAGGCAGCGGCGTTAACATGCTCCTTCCCACCTGCTCTATGCATCAACCACCTACGCTAAAAAGGCTTTATTAAATGGTGTAGTACAGCAAATGGGGTCAGGGAGTAAACTCCCAGTTTATGTCGTTTAACACCCAGAAAGGTAAATGACACTAAAACTTCCAAAAAAAAAAAAAAAAGTAATCACACTTCCCTTCCCAGGAAGAAGCCGACAGAAATGCACTCATACAGCCACCGTATGCTGCTGCCTAGCAAACCTTCCTCAGGTGAACCTGTTTGGGTCTGGAATAAAAGATATCTGCTCTTTCGATTCACACCAAACCTCCAGAGAGACCAAAAATGAAGAGTTGCATGGAAACCAGTGACCTTTGGCTGATGCCTCCTCCCAGCAGGACAGTGATCCAAGAAATGGAGCACCTGGAAACGCTGCATTTCCTGGCGAGTCTGTAAGTGCAGGAGAAGTTCTTTCTGAGGATGCCCCAGCTGAGATCACTGATGCTCAGCCTACCCAGAAATCGAGGAAGCTCTCACGCCACTGCAGCAGCACCCTGAAAATGCCAGCTGCTCTGTGGGTGTCCTGGCCTTTGTGCTGTCACCTCTACTCCTGGCATGCTAGGGGGGACATCTGCAAGGAATCCTGGCTGCCACCGCTGTGGCTACCACCGCTGATCCCACTCCCACCATCGCACTGTGAAAGGCTGCTGGTAAGCGTGCATGAGGACAGCGGGTTGGAGGCTCCTCAAGGGGCTGAGTCTCTGCAATGGGCTTTGAGCAAGTTAAAAAAAAAAAAAAAGTGCCAAATGAGGAATTTGTTTAGCGTCAGCTATAATAGAATTTGTCTGTAATGGGAGATTAGGCAGAATGAGGCCAGCCGGCCCTTTGGGAATATGGTTAATGTCACCCCTGTAATCCAGGCGGTGCGAAGGGCCAGCGCTGTGGTCCCGGGTATGTCAGCACGGCCAGGTCAGTGTCACTGCCCCGAAGGGATGTCACCAACACGAAACCATCCCAGGACCTGAGCGTTGCCCACTGCAACCCTGCTGTCCCGCACAGCTGGCTCTGTTGTGTCACCCCCGGGAGACTCGGAGAGGAGCCCCTCGCCCCCAGGAGGCACAGAAACACCCGGGGGCTGCTCAGCACCCCAGCCC
>NW_010128480.1:0-448 GCF_000699245.1 Pterocles gutturalis | reverse complement strand
AGTCCGAAAGTGCCTGCCAGTTTCAAGCCCGACAGTTAGAAGCAGATGTCAAGGAGATAAGAGAAGAAGTACAGAGTCTAGAAGGTGACCTGGACACTGCCGCAGGAGAAAAGGCTGAAGACCAGTTTGCCACCCTGTGGAGAAAGCGCAGTGTAAGTTGTTACCCTTTGTATGCCTGAAACCAGGGACCGAGTCCAGTCGTAGACTGAGCACCCATAGTCACATGCAACAGGTGCCTGTCCCATTGGTGAAAGGTGGTAAGGAAAGAGTACAAGTGTGTATGAAACAGACTTGAGGAAAATGTGAATAGCAACAAATTGATCAAGCGTTAAAAACTGCTGGTTTGTGTCTTCCAGAAGCGCTCTGGACGTGTGTGCTCATTCCTGCGGCGAGCGTGCTGGGCAGCACTGATCCTCTTCCTCCTCCTGCTCCTGGCCTTCCTCCTGCC
>NW_010128479.1:37860-40289 GCF_000699245.1 Pterocles gutturalis | reverse complement strand
CAACCCAAACCATCCTGTGATTCGATGATCATTTCACCCACGAGAGCCCGGCCGTACGGGGCAGGATCGGTGAGAGCCGTGGCGCTGAGCTCCGGGGGGGTGCATCGCCCGAGGAGGAGAACACCGCTTCCTGCGTGAGCATAACCACAAATACAAATAGCCCAGCGAGACACGGGCTCTTTCCTTCCTCACACTTCTAGCGAGGGAGGAGGAAATCGCAGCGGCAGCAGTTTGCTGTGTTATTCTGTGCTGGACAGGGCAGAGGGAGAGGCGCTGGGCTGCTTCCCCAGGGAGGAGCGGGGACAAACCTGCTAGGGACGGGCAGGCAGGAGGGACAAGGGCTCAAGAAATACCTTACAAATATAATTCAGACCTAAGATCTTCTGACCCATTTTTGAGTCCTCTGCAGGAACTGTGAGCTGAAGCACAAGGACACAGCCATGTCTGTTCGAACAGCATCGCTACAAGCAGAATTTCTGTTTAACGCACATCACGCCAAGGCACTGGTGTTACCCTGGGATGAAGCCAAAGGGTGCAGGGAGGCAGCAGGCTGCCAGGGTCTGAACTTCTAAATTTGGCAAAGCACCATTAACCAAAGGCACACCATACCAGCTGCGTCCTTGCTAAAAATAGTCTCCAGCACAAAAAGGAGATTGGAAACCCTGGACACAATAAACAAAGACTAAAACGAAGCATTCAGCACCACCAGGCATCAGGCAGGACGGGAGATCCAGACCTGGGTGGGAATTCCCTTCCCTCCGCACACAGTCCAGGACATAAGCATCCACTTTCCAACCACAGGGAGAAGAGTTAGTCCCTGCAGCCAGACTACAAAGGTTATTTGGGGATGGAGGGTGATGCTCCTCATGTGCACAGGAGGGGGCCAAAAGCCCCAGGTGACATTAAAAGCAAAAAGGAGCCACCTGCCTGCAAGCACCCTCTCTGTCCCTCTGCAGACGTCCTGCATCCGCCTGGGACACAGCTGGTGCCACAGTGGCACCCAGGGACTTTCATGAACTGCAGAGCAGCACTTGGTTTATTCCCAGGCCAGGGGGAGGCTGCAGCTAGGTCAGAATCCAGCTCCAGAAAGTTTTGCTTACTGCCGCTCCTCTGTCTCAGATGCTCCGCTGCTGCTTTGCTGTGACGCTGAATCGTGCCACCACACCGGGTCAAGCCACAAATCCCAGGGACAGCTCAGCAGCAGGGTTTTACACCAGGTCTGAGCAGCACAGAGCACAAAATCCAAACCAGGTTCATTCCACCAGGTATGCTCCAAACCAGCAGCTCCCAACCACGCCGGGCACCCTCCCTGTCCTGGGCTGGATGAGCGGAGGATGTGCACCGAGGGCACACAGGAAGCTTGAACCAGGATTTCTCCTGGACTTTGCACTTGCTCTTTAATTCCCTAAAAACCATTTCTCACTATGAGATGCAAGAGGGAGGCCCCAAATCTGCACGGAGCACACAGCTGAGGGATGCCCTGGGATGTCCCCCACGTCAAGCAGAAGGATGCTCCCGGCCACCACCGCGAGCAGCAGCGGTGCTCCCCGTTACCTCTCTCTGTGCAAGCACTGGAAAGCCCTGTGTTGGCGGGGAAACACTTCGGCTCACCCACCTACACCCACAGCAAGGCAGGGCTTGCAGAGCTCAGGCAGGTGCCTCTTGGCTGAAGGAATTGGGAAGATCACGCACACAAACTGCTCAATGCCTTAAAGGAGAGCAGTCCACGCGGGAGCTGCAGGGTGATCGCCAGCTCTGGAGGTGTCAAGATCAGCTTTTCAAGATGCACCTCGTGCAAGCAACATAAACCAGAACTTCACCTTCCAGCCCCTAAATCCTATGAATTTGTCACAAGAGGCACCGGAGACCTCCCAGCAGGGCAGTGGGAAGCCTCACAGCTAAAAAAACTGCTGACAGCCACCTGCCCTCACGCTCATCCATCTGGTTTTGCTCCACCAAACCAGCACTATTTATTTTTATTTTATACATGGAGAATGAGTCAGATTTATCTGCAGCAACACAGGCAGCCCAGAGCACACCGTGGCCCCGGCTGTGGGATGCTGGGGCTGCGACACAGGGATTTGCAGCAAAAGCAGGACTAAGCTGAGCTTATCCCAGCATCCTACACAGCATGCTTAGACTCAGCCCAGCATGATGCAGACCCAAAGAAAAATCTCCCTTTGGGGGAGCAAAATCCACAGCAAAGCCTCCGAGCAGGGACTCGGCACCAGGCAGAGACTGCACCGAGACCCTGCCCCAGGAGGGAGCTCGGGCGCAGCGCACGCTCTGCCTTTGATCGCTATCGGCATCAGCGAAGATGCCCGCAGCGTGCCGGGGGCCGGGCAGCAGCGGCCCCGTGGGCGGCCTCGGAAGGATGAGGCTTCGCGATGTCTTTTTCTGAGAAGCGTACCGAGATGCCCTCCTCCCAG
>NW_010128479.1:29462-37848 GCF_000699245.1 Pterocles gutturalis | reverse complement strand
GGTTGACATTTCCCCCTCTGCCACTCTTCATAGGAGGCAAGCGTCAAGGAGGAAAAAAAAAAGAAAGCAGAAATACCGCATGCCCAAGCTGCCTTCGCCCACGGTGCCTGGGCTGGGCATCGGCTCCCGGTGCCAGCAGAAGTGACACAGCTGAAGGGGTGAAAAGCAGATGGCTCCATTTCCTCCCTCCCCCAGACCCGCTCCCACCATTTCCACTACGTCCTCCCCAGAACAAGGTGGTTTTCTCCCAGGGACTGCCCAGAGGAAGGGCCGACTCGCAGCAGTTTCTAAGGCAGGGAGGTGGAGGTGCCCAAAGTGCAGGGGACAGCAAAAGCCCCACGGTCACAGCACCCCTGTGGGATGCATCCTGCAGCGCACAGCGGTCCAACCCGCAGCTTCCACAGCCGAGCAGCTGCTTGGACTCCCCCGAGCTGGGCACAGCAGCACCTCCCGGGGCTGGAGCCACCCCAGGCACCCCCAGCCAGCCTGGGCAGTGATTTCAGCAAGAAAAACCACTGCGAGCCTGGAGAAATCCGTTCAAAGGTTAGAATTTGCCGGGTTTAGTAACCAGCGCACCTTAATTCTGCCCTTTGAGCTGGAAGTATTCCAGACACTGCAGTTCGCTACCTGGTGACTAAGCTGGAGGATCTCCACGCCAGAGTTCTGTTCATTCCCTACGAGGGTATTCAGATGACTGCAGTGAACAGGATCTTAAGTTTCTCTTCATTAGAGCTGAGCAGACCAAACTCCCTGGGCAAGATGAACACTCCTTCTCCAGCCCACCAGCATCCTTCATCCCTCCTCCCTCACCGGCGACCTTCATCCCTCCTCCCTCACCGGCATCCTTCATCCCTCCTCCCTCACCGGCATCCCTCCCCCCTCACCAGCATCCTTCATCCCTCCTCCCTCACCGGCATCCTTCATCCCTCCTCCCTCACCGGCATCCTTCATCCCTCCTCCCTCACCGGCATCCTTCATCCCTCCTCCCTCACCGGCATCCTTCATCCCTCCTCCCTCACCGGCATCCTTCATCCCTACAGCCCCTCCAGCAGCTCCCCCAGCCCCTCACACCTCTGACCCCGCAGTTTGGCATCCCCAGCACCACCAGCAGCCAGACACAAGCCCAGCACTCTCCTTCACCAAAGGCTCCCCCGTTTCACCACTCACCAGCAAGAAATAAAATATTTTTCCTCCTTTAGCACTCTTTGGTTTGACCATCATCTCTCCAGCAAGGTGGAGGAAGGTCTCCAGAGGGTCCCCATGAGGAGAAGGAGGTTGTCTTTCCTAGCACTTTTTAACAGGGTTTTTTCCAAGTCAGAGGCAACTCATTTTAATTTGGTTCCCCCAATAAATGCTGCAGTTCAGGAAAGATTTTCTGTTTAGATCCCAGAGCTGACCACGGGCTCATGCCGGGTATAAATCTGTGATGGCCAAAGCACTCACACCTCTCCTCTCTGCTGACTTCACAGACCTCAGCTATTCAGCCACTTAGCAGGGGGGAAACAACGCATCAGAAATGATTACTCACCCACCCTGGAGCAACCTCCTGTAAAATTATCACGTAAAAATAAAGCATGGAGTAATTTTAAAATGAACAAAATTCTAGCAAGGTCTCAGCCCAAAAAGCTGCGACATGGCATGTGTTATTTTGCTGTACGGAAATGGTAAAAAGGGGGGAAAGCAAATAAATTAGGAAACAGAAGTAATATAAGAAGTTAAAAAACAAGAAAGAAGAAGGCTACGGCACAGTTAAGAACATAGACAGAGGGATTCATTCACTATATGAGGAACAGAGCCCTGCCGTAAGTAATAGCCTGGATCTGACACGGGGCAGCAACAATTAAACTGTTGCTTGTAACATGGGGAAGGCAGCAGAAGGTGAAAAAATTTCCGCTCTGTTTTTGAAAAGAATAGGAGACACTGTTAAGGGGTATTGGTACATCTGTGCATTTTGCTCCGTTTTCTCTAGACCATATATGTTACTGCAATAACAAAACGCTTCCTACTCCGACTGCAAGGGGGTAGGGTGTGAACCAGCAGCTCTTCCCAGCAAACGCGTTAAATCCACAGGGCTGGATGGCCCGCGTGGACGAGCACGAAAGGCACTGGCCAGGGAGCGCTGCCCCGCGGGTGTCCCCCAGCGGTACCCCGGGGCTGGGACACAGCAGAGCCATGAACACCACATCCACCAATGACTGCGGAAACGGGGTTCGCCGGTCACGCTGAAGATTTTTTGGCAATGGCACAAATGCTTTGGATGAAAGGGAACTTTCTGATGTGTAAAATGCCAGAGATTCTCCCCCGAATGCCAGGTCACTCTGCCAAATCCCATAAAACCCACATGAAGAGGACTGAGAGCCAGCGGGGGCAGAGATGGGGAGAAATCGTTAGAAATGAGGAATCACTGCGCAGCACAGCTGCTCCCAACAGAGCCCGCCACCATCCCACCCCTGCCCCGGACGCTCTTGTCTTTGCTAATGAGCCGGAAAAATTACAAAGTCATTTTTTAAAGGCTACCGTAGCACCAACAGCAGCGCTGACAGGCTGGGATTAGAGAAGGGCAGAGTTAGTGAGTGACGCTGGAATGGATTAATTATAATTACAGGAAGAGGTGAGTTATGCTGCTCACAGTGAATTGCTGGGCGAGATGGACTCTGTCGGACACACGCTATAACGGTGCCAAACACGAGGTCACACTTCCAGGAACCAGGAATGCAGGTCACGCTTCAGGTCACGTTTCCCAGAACGTGGGGAGACCAAAAGGATCCAGGAGCCCTGGTCATTGCTGCGTGACCCAAGGCCCAGGGTGATGCTACAGCCCGGGGAGCCGGCATCTCTCCGGCGGGTGTAAGAAAAGGGGCATGGTGAAAGGGACTACTCCAGGGTTGGGCAGCAGGTGGGATAGTGCTTGCATCTCTTTCTTGATTCACAGGTAAATGGAAAAGCAGAGAGCGTGGAAAGAACTGCACAGACAAAAGGAAATCTGAACTTGAAAGCCCCCCTAAGTTTCATTTCTTCCATCCGCAAGAGGATTTGGGAGTGATTTAACTGCAGCCTACCAGTGCGAGTATGAATTTCTGCTCTGCCCTCAGCGCTGCCATCCCTCCGCAGCCCTCAGAACGCGGCTCACATCTTTATGGCCACCGTGGTATCTGATCGAGATTTAAATAAAGTCGATAACAATATCTCCACACTTGCTTCTGACAATGCGGCAGAGATTACGCCCGTAGGGTTTGAGGACTATACACATCAAAGCAAGGCAAGCCTGGCTGATTACACAAAGGAGCCTTTCCTCGTGGTGAATGAAGACTTCTCCTCTCTACATCTCGTGCACGGACAACCGGCAAGACGCACGGCTTCTCTGCTGAGTCTTTACGTATGTAAGACCTATCCTGACTTGTTCAGCATCTTGCTACATCTTCCTGCTGCAAAAAGAGGCTCAGGAAGACTGAGGTTGGATCCCACCTCTAATTTTGAATGTTGGAAGGAAGGAAGAAAAGGCCTCCAAGCCTCCAGCAGCACCCTCTTACCCAGGTGCCCAGGTGGTTTCAGCAGAACATGCAGAGACAGAAGAACAAGCTCATGGTTAACAGGTCACCTACCAGCCCATCTGCTGGAGGGAGCATCTCTGCTAAGCCCATGTAGACATCTTTCCAGTGCGTGGTAGATCCTGTCCTCTGTACACGTGGTGTGCTGCATTTTAATTCATCTCCTAAAGAGAAAGAGTGAAGAAAGTCAGTGTACGAGGTCGTTAGTTAAGTGCAAGGAAGAGAGCACTGTAACGCCTCTACTAGAGCGCAGACAAGATGCTCCTGGTGAAATATCACCCATTACTGCCTCCTGTCACCCCTCCCAACCCCAAAGCCAACGATGCACCCCGCTCTGCTAGCCGTCACCTTCCCCTGGGCTCCCCCAACCCTTCCTAACCATGGCAAAAAAAAAAGGTGGCACACATCCAGGACCCGATCAGGAGAGGCTGTGGGGGCAAGGCACCCTCCTCCTGACCCGCTGCAGGCATATCTGCCTTCTCACAGCTTCTGTCTGCGGGACAGATGGAGTCTCGCTCACGTGTTTGTGGCAAGAAGGTAAATCTTGGGTTAGCCTCTATCGAAGATAATACTCCAAGAGATTACAGCTGCAGCACCTTGCCACGGGCTCGGATGGGAATCGTGGAACAGCCCAGGCTGGAAGGGAGCTCAAAAGATCATCTGGTCCAACCTGGGAAAAGTGACAGCAGAGTCCAAGCTCCTACCCTTGCGTTAGGCATGGATTGTCCTTGACAGCCCTGATGTCCACTGGTGATGGTCACAAACCTACTCTCAAGCACCAACCTTGTACCAGCCAGGAAAGATCCAGCACTGTCACCTTGCTGCCACACAGCCAACAAGAAGAAAATGTCCATGTGCCCTTGTGGCAATGCAGGAAAATACAGAGAGGACCTCAGCCCCAGCATCCAAGGACATTACGAAACTGTGGATTGCACGCCTGGATGCAACCGTTTCACAACACGGCTCTGCGCATCGCACCTCTCCTCCACAGGCAAGCCTAAACCTTGGGCTGCAAACCTAAACCTTGGGCTGGCAGAGACTGTGCTGGGGGGGGGGAGGATTTTACCCCACCCAATTCACATGCATCTGTCTGGAACACCATGAAAATAAAAGCAACTTGCCCTGAAGGTTTACTTCTCAGGTCTGCCCTGACCACGAGCAATCGCAGAGGTGTCTGGGCAGAGATCCCCTCCTCCCCTGCAGTGCCAGCGCCAGCATCCGGAGGGACCCTGGGGTAGGTGTCTCTGCCCTCCGAAAGCACCGAGCTGGGTCCATCCCACAAGTTCTTTGCCTCTTGGTTAGATGCAACACAACTGCACAAAAAGAATCCAGGAAGAAGAAATGAAACCTGCCAATACTACAAAAACCACCTGCCAAGGGGGCCTTTGCTTTCATCCCAGACAGCACCTTCCTATACCTATGCCACACGACCAGGTAGCTCCCAAAGCTACCCCAAAACGCTCCGTTCTCTGCTTATTTAGTCAACATTTGACACTCAGTGCTCAGCGGTGGCTGCACCCATCACAGTCCCCACCTCTGCCCTGGCAGGAGCCAAACCCACTGTGGTCTCAGCAGGGGCTCCTCCCGCTGCCCCCTTCTTGGTGCACTCACCACGGCCACCTCCACCCACACTCAATTCCCAGCAATTCCCCCAAAAGCGTTCAGTAAAGCTGTGCCCAGCTGCTGGAGCTCCCCAAGAGCCAAGGGAGCAGCGAGGACAGCTCCAGCACCACTCCTCGGTCCTTCCTCCACTGGAGAGAAGCCACCGATGGCTCCAACCAGGTGAAAGCAAACCCGCAACGAGGAACCACTGACCTGCCCAATGCAAGCTCTCTCCTTTACCCCAAAGAGGCTCATGGGCTCCTGCCTCTTGCGCCCCACTGCCACAGCCCGTTATTAAGGTCTTCACCAGAAGTTTTCTCCATCCATAGTGCGTGCACGAGGAACGCCCGAGGAACTCTCCACGGCGGTGCCGAGGACTGAATGAGCGGGGAATCTGCACATCAGCACCTTAGTCATGACTTGTGGCAAGAGGAAAGCGGTGACTAAGAGCACAGCGTGACTCATAAGCACCCTTTACGACACCCAGCTCACAAAAATACACCTCCTCACGCGTCAGCTTGGTTGAGAGCAGAGCTCGGTCCTCGGAGGGGAACACGCTCCTCGCCGCACGCTCGGGGCAAGCCCTGCGCCAGCCCAGCCATCCCCTCCCAATGCCTCTCGTATCCCTGCGCAGAACAGGCAGGGAATTTAAGGACAAAATACAACAAAGATATCACCATAACCTTCAAACCATAAAACAGTCTTTGGGGGTTTTTTTCACCAGTTTTTTTTTTTTTTTCCCCTGGTGTGCTACGGACCACACATAAATCTAAACCTCTCCTCCCAGGGCAGTGCTTATCAAAGCATCTTTCACGGGAGAGGACTCAGTTTGTCCACCACAACCCAGCAAAAACTTTTCAACCTCTGCTACTGTTTATTCCCCAAACTCTCCCTTCCTTCCCACCCACGCTGAGCAAAATGACAAGGCAGGGGACAGTTCCGGAGGACGTAATCAGACTTTCCAAGGAGCTCTGCTAAGCATCTCAAGAACACTACAAAAAAAGAAGCGTTGAGGTCAAGGTTTTTAATCGGTGCTTCGCAATGGTGTATGAGGGTGTTGAGCAACTCCACCAAAAAAAAAAAAAAAAGTCTGTCCCTTCATCATCTCCCTCCAGCTGGACTCCCAGTAGCAGAGCTGCTAAACCAGGAGCTGCTCTGGCAAAACCACAAGGTGCAAGGGCACCAGAGTAGGTGGAAGGGACAGCGCCGTTGCTGTGCGGCGAACTGCCTGCGGTCATGTTTCACAACACAACCAGGACAAACGCTGCGAGCGGTCATGCCCCAACACCCTTTGGGGACACCTTCGTCACCAAGGCTGGCTGCTGCTCTGCTCATTTCCAAGCAGAGCGACATGTTGCAAAAGCTGTGGGTTCCCCTGCCTTCTCCCCAGGTGTCAACAACATTTTCAAGAGAGCAGAACCTCCACCCAGGGTAGAGAGAAGGGTTTTGAGGGACCAATAGAGACATAACGGCTGGGAGGATGAGAGACCTTCCAATATTGGATTGGCACAAATCTCCTGACAACAGCTCTGCAGGGAACACAACAGGGCACCCACCCGTCTGTTCAGCCTTCCTGTAAAGCATCCAGAGACATCGCTCCTGGGAGGCAGGAACAGGGAAGACACCACAGCCGCTCTGAGGAACATCCTCGGGCAACAGCTGAGCATCACCCTTGGCCAAGGCATGAACCACCTCTCTTCAGACAGCACACTGCAGATGGAAAAGTGTGGCCCGATGGACTGCTGCTCCGCACAGGCTTAGCAAGAGCCAAGCAAAGCCAGCAAAGGGCTTTATCCTGCCACACCTTGCTCATCATTGGGCCCCAGCCCTACAAAACCAACCTGTGGTACTTCAAGCTTTCTAAGATGAGATGAGTTTCCCTTCTCCAGTAAATTTGCATCTTAAAAGCAGCCTCCCAACACCATGCAAACCATACAGTCACCATTTAAGAGTCAGAGAAGCCGATGTTTGGAAAAGTTAAGCAATTTTTCTGCTGTCCCACAGTGACTTGTGGCACAGCTGGGAGCAGAAGCCAAACCTCCAGCTCTCCGGGCACGTTCCTTCCCTTCCATGCCATCCTCCTGCCACCCGCAGGATCAGCACAGTCCAAAAGGACTGGACTTCTTGCAAGATAGTGAGACCTCCCCTAGACAGAGTCCGCATCACCTCACACCACTCCAGTCCATACACATAGCTGACCAACCAAGATAAACATCTACCTTCACACGGCCCAACAAACGCCTTCCTCTCTGTCTCTCCCACACAGCACAGCTGCCCACCATCAGCAGGGTGCATCTGCAGATTGCCCCGATGGAGGCAGCAAGAGGAACTGACAGATACTGAGGGGAACCGGGAACCACAACCACGCTGATCCGGGCATAGAGAGGCAAACTGCTCCCAACCAGCTCCAGGATGAGGCAGACAGAGAGCAAGGCTTCCTCTCGTTAATGTTACATCACACCGGTAACACAGGATGGTTTGGGTGGAAAAGGACCTTAAAGCCCATCCAGTGCCACCCCCTGCCATGGGCAGGGACACCTCCCACTAGCCCAGGTTGCCCAAAGCCTCATCCAGCCTGGCCTTGAACCCCTCCAGGGATGGGGCATCCACAGCTTCTCTGGGCACCCTGGGCCACTGCCTCACCCCCGCACAGGAAAACATTTCTTCCTAATAACATTACAGCACTCTCAGCCACAGTAGGGACAACGTTTAAGCCCTCTGGGTTTTAAGAATCCCAGGTTGTAATGTTTTGCCCTGTTTTCAACAAGTGGCCAACAATTAGCAATGTCATGGGCATGGGGCAGAGTTGAACCTACCCCTTCAGAAGACCTGATTGCCCAAAAGGCACCTGGTAATTTTCTAACAAGACAAAAAAAATAATTATGAAAGTGAGTGAGAAAAGGTATAGCACACCAAAGCTCAGTGTGGAAAATATCTTAAGAGCATTTGTGAAACTGTCCCAGCACCTGGCATGGATGCAACATCATTGGAGAATTTCCATCTGAGATCACTTCATTAGAAGTCTTCATTCGTCCCTGTCACAGTCAAAAAGGCAGACAGATAAATTACAATTTTCCTGTTAACTAACATCAAACAGGTAAACATTTATCACTTGGTTGAAAGTGGGAATTTGATGATCATTGTTTTTAGATTCTCACTTGTTGTCCTGCTTTGAGGCACAAGGTTTACAAAAATCCCAAAGTTTTCAAAGAATATGAAAAAACCTACCACCACCA
>NW_010128479.1:26224-29431 GCF_000699245.1 Pterocles gutturalis | reverse complement strand
TTCCTGCTGGGCTGTGAAACCTGAGGCCACAAGGAGCCCTGAGGGTGTCACAGCTCCGTGACAGGGGCCTTCCACTCAGCTGGGACAGACGGTGGTTCCCCAACTTGTTTTCACCACCTTGGGACCTTTCCCATTCAGGGCTCTTCTCCTGCTCAGCATCAGAGCAAAGGAGAACTGCTCAACTCCTTCATGCCCAGGGTGACCCTGCCCAGGAGCAGAGGGTCCCTCCTCCAAGTCAAGGAGGTGACTGAGGCCATGAGCAGTTCCCACATGGTCAGGACAGGGCACACAAGAAGATGAACTGGGAGTCACACAGGCTTTTCTGCAAGGAGAAGCATTTTTCTTGTCTGAAGGTCTACTTGAGTCCTATCTCCAACATCCAAAGGACGTCTCTGATCTCCTCCTGTAGTGGTGGAGCCCAGGACACTGCCATTAGATGGGAACAGAGGTAAAGAGCTAAGAGGTCATGTCCAAAGCCAGTGTTCACAAATAAAGTAGAGAAGGGAATGAGACCTCCCATCCTAGGACACCAGGCACCTCCAGTCCAACTAGCAGGGCAAATTCCTGACCCCCCACCCCAGACGGCTCCAGCATGATGCCTCTGGGGAGGCTCCACCTCAGCCAGCATCCCACCCTGCTCCAACCCAGTCCTCCCCAGAGAGGAGACCCAGGCAGCCAGGTAATAAGCTGAGATTTCCCCTTCCATGACAGCAAATCCCAGCAGCACCTCTTTGAGATGCCTGGAAAGGACCTGTCTGAATGTCCCCAGCCTTCCCAGAGGGGACCCTGTGGCAGGGAAACACGGCACCGCTCCGCCTGCACCGGAGAAAGCTCCCGGGTACCTTCACGGCAGGATAACGCCCTTTCCTGCCCTGATTGTTCTGGGCCTGCTGGCTGAGCATCCTGGGCAGGAAACAGGAGAGGAAAAACAAGCCCCTTCATCCATGGGATCGGCTCGTAAACACGCTGCCCAGGTTTGCTGGCAGTCGCACCAGGCGGAGGGACTGGACCGCCTCGCAGAGATGCTAACTGATGGGTTAGTGCAGGGAGGTGGCTCAGCATTTGGCTCGCAGCTCTGGTAGGGCTTAGGGCACTGGGGACAAAAGGGCAAGGAGTCTGATGAGGCTACAGAAAAAAGGAGCTTGGGCTGATGTGGCAATAAAAGGAAAACTACTTAATTGGGAGTTAAAGCAACGGGATTCTAAGCAGAGCTTTTTTCAGGGCAAGATACAAGGACCCCAGCAAGGTCATCATCTCCCTCAAGCTACGCCTCAGCTTTCTGCCTCTTCCATTGCATCCTCAAAATGGGCAGCGGGCAGCACGGGAGCTTTGGGAGATGCATCCCAACTGCAGTGGAGGAGCTGGACACACAGCTGTGCTGCACCGGGGAGCACGCCTGGTACCTGCTCCTCCGATCAATGTGTCTGTAATCGAAGAAAAAGAGAAGAAATCTTGGTTTTAACTATCCTTAGCTTGCAAGGTTTTACTGCCTCCTCTACACCCTGTACGGGAGCCAAAGACAGAAACTCAGAGGCGAGAGAGGGAGCAGCTGGAGGAAGTCTTTGTAGAAATTGGGGCAACAAGGGGAGGAACTTGCAATTTTTAAGATTCAAACTTCAGCCTTCATGTGTTTACTACTCAAGTAAGTGCTCTGCAAAGAGCAGGGAGATGAAGGTGATAAGATGTTCGTTCAAACCACACAAAGGCAGCGTATCAAAAGATCCAGGAGGTGACTGGTTTGACAAACATCCTTTCAGGGTGCTCGCAAAGGAGTGCATACCATCCAAACACCCCGGCACCGCACAGCTTCCTTGAGGGGCCTCGGGTTCCTGTCCTGCTGAGCAAGGATGAAAGTTGGTGTTCGGGGTAAGAGCATGCTGAGCAATAGCGGGGACCATGGGTGACCTTCGCTCCTTGCACAGCAAAACCTCACCCCTCCAGGGAGTCTCCGCTCCCCAAAGCAACAGAGGAGCAGGCAGCAGAGGAGTAACACGGGAAATCTTTTCCAAAAACTGGCAGACCAAACCTTTACTGAATCCCGGCCATGGAAGAACTGACCCAAACCAACCACCAATGAGGCCACGGAGGACAAACACAAGAGAAATCTGTTCAGGTGTCAGCACCCACATCTCTGTAAATCCCCCCATCCACCTACTCACCCACCCACGCCGTGTTGGCTTGCTGAGATCTTCACCACCACCACTGCCAGGTAACAGTACAGGCTCAAGAGCGAGGGATAGGACTGAAAAATCTGTCATCAGGTCTAACTCCTTGAGAAGTCAGTCGCAGCAGTGCCTGGGTACCCTGCGGGACTGGCCCTTTCCTCGTTTATGAAGCAAGGAGCCAGCTTCCTTGGAACAGGGCAGATTACAAGCGTGAGCCACAGCAAGGTCCCCATGATGCTCTCTGCTGTACTTACACTTAGCAAAACAGGCAAACAAAAACAGGAAAAAAGATGTTATACCTCTCTGTTATTTTCCTCCTTTTCTTGAGGCATGGACAGAGGAAAGGAAAATGACACCTTAAGCATCTTCTTTAAGATGCTTAAGGTGTCCTCTTCATAAACATCTTCTCCCAGGGCATAAAGGAGAATCTGAAACAAGAGCTGTAATCAAAAGTTGGCTGCACAAGCCCAGCTCAATCACCTCGTACCATCTAGTGGGCACAGGAGAGGTGCAAAGGAAGGGGGCCATCTCATTCATGCCCTGCTCCAGGGTGGGACATGAAGACTTCAGCGCTGGGTCTATGAGCAAGGCACATCCAGAGCAGGATTTCAGGGGTAAACAAATCACACGGGCTGATGCGAAGGGGCAGCAGGACAGGATCACCCAGCAGAGGGCTGGAAAGGCAGGCTAAGGGGTGAACAAACGCAACTGGGGCCAGTGCTGTGAATATCTGCTGCCATCAGGGTACCAATGAATGAACCAGAGCAGGACCAGCCCCGAGGAGCAGCACAGACTCAGGGCTTTGGTGACGAGGATCCACAACACAACTCCGCAGGAAGCAACGCATGCCAAGGAGAAGTCATCCAGACAGAAAGGCACCGAGTAACACACTGCTGATAAAGATGTCAAGACCAAGGTGGTTTTTCAGAAGAACTAAAACCACCAAAAGTTCAATTGGACATTGGGTTGGACAAGCAACACAGGAAAGCATTTGGGCTCCTGGACACACAGGGTGTCTGGTGGTCCAGCGATTGCATCGATG
>NW_010128479.1:15469-26193 GCF_000699245.1 Pterocles gutturalis | reverse complement strand
CAGGAATGAGCAGCCCTGCCCATCACTGGCACACTCCACATGCGAGGTGTCCAGCTACAGGGATGCATCTGTGCTGGGAAGGATGGGGCAATCTGCTGGGAGATCCCAGCAGCAACCAGTACAACCCATTTCTTGAACTGCTCTGGAAGGAAGACTTTCACAGCAATGAGCCCCCTACTCTGGGATGGCTGGAACAGCACATGTAGAAAGTCTTAATGTAATAGATGAGCAACAAGCCATGGTGGGATTTGCACATAATGCAGGATTCTGAGCAAACTGCACTATTTGGAAGTGACATGGGAAAGAGAGGGTTAGATAGCGATTTCGTCTTAAAGTGGAAGAGAAAACTCATGGCACAAGAAGAAAACCTGCTCCTGTGCCTACAGGATAACCCTGCTAAGGGGCATCACTTTGCTCCAGGAATGGCACAGGTCATCCCTACGTGCTAACAGTAGGAAATGAAGATCTGATCTACGAGTGGTAAATTCTGTCTTGGGAAGAAGACAGGTACCAGCCTGGCAGCTCCCCTGAGCTAAAGATCTTCAGTGCAGAGCAGCACTACAGGACTCGAGTCCTCCTCGAGCAGCGGGGCAATGTTGTTGTCTTGCTGAACTGCGAAGTCTCATTTACACCAGCAAACGTGAGAACTGGAAAGATTACTAAGACACAGAGATCGCTCCTTGTTCGCACCCTGTCTGAGAACCTGGCTGAATGAGAGACTCCCACCTCAGAGCAGGGAAAGCACCTAACGTGCAACAGCGGTTTCGGAGTCCTTTTGATATCAAAGAGCACCTACAGAAGGGAACACAAAAGGGGCAAAGCAGAACTTGGGTTTTAAGTCCAGATTTGGGTGCCAGCTCCGCACCGGGTGCTGGCCAGGCAGTCAGCACAGTGGGTCTGTCGGGGCTGGGGGGTTCCTTGCAGCAGTGCAGGAAGGATGGGCTCAGCCCAGCCCAAGAAATGTGAGATGTGATTCATCTCACCAAACTGCCGACAGCTAAATTCAGACATCTCTTTGTGAACTACCTCCCTGGGGCTGCTCAGCTTGTGCCCAGGGACACCTCAGATGGTCCCTTGTGTCCTGCCAGGACATGCCTGGTCCTCTGCACTAATCACAAGGTGGCCAGCTCCAGTGCTGTCACTCAGCTTGTAGCTATGCAGAGCTGGACTGGATGAGCCCAGCCATGGACTGAGATCATGAGACGCTTCCTTGCAGAAAAAAGTCCAAATTAATTCACAATACATATTTACAAAAGAAAATGTCTCTGTGGGAAGGCACAGTGGTGGCCATCATATAGTCCACAGGCAGGGCACAGAGAGTGTCCCTAAGCAGGAGACTGGAAGATGGTTTGATAAGTCTCACCTAACAACCGCACATCTGTACAGTCACTTTGCTGCTCCATCTGCTGGGCTGCTGACCATGGACATACCAGCATGCAGCAGAAAGAAATGTCTCTGGTTGGAGGGGAAACGTCTCCAGCTTAGAAAAGAGCTTAGAAACGTATTGCAACCAAAGGATGGAGCATTGTCCAAGCTGGGGGCAAGGAAAAAAAAAAAATATGAAACCATATATCCAGGAGAGGCAGAAATACAGGAAGATGGCAGAGCAGTTCCCCTTAACAAGCAGCCTCTGGTCATCAATTTTGTGTGTCATACCCACCAAGAAAGTATCTAACGTGTCATCCAACAGCTACAACCCAGAGACACGCAGCACTGTGCACCCAGGGCTGTGCTGCCAGGGAAAGGTGCCGGCAGGGGAGCCAAGGGTGGGGAGGAATTCCAGATCCAGACAGACGCTCTGCCTCAAACAGGGCAGGGTTGAGTTTTTAATTGCTCGGTGTGACCCTCCCAGCCCTGTACCACAGGCCACAGCGATGCTTTGCTCTCAGGGTGAACTCAGCGTGCTGCGATGCTGTGCTGCATGGCGAGAGCACGACCCGGCGAGGGCGAGAAAGGGAGAGGGGAACACAACCACGAACCTCTGCACACACACGTGACGGTGGTGCTGCCAGTGCTCAGCATCACGTAGCCCTGAGCAACAACACCTAAAAAAAAAAACCAAAAACCAACACCCCATGCATAGAGAGCAGGAGTGCCGCAGCCACGGGAAGCGGGTTACCCAGGCATGCGGATGCTGCAGCTCTGCTGGGAGGAGGAGAGGCTGCCAGAGCAGCTGGGGACAAATATTTTGAATATCCGGTGAAATAGGGCAAATGGGTTTTGGGCTGTAGATCCCACAGTACCGGCGCTTTTCAGTGGTATTCACAAGTGGTTTATCGCCCCGGCTCCCGCTGGTACAGCTTTGCTCCATTCAGCTGGCGCTAAGTACCCGCAGCTCTGGGGATCAGAAGAGAAAGCCAACAGGAAGCTGAGAAATGTCTAAGACACGTCAGCTCCACACAAACACCTCCATCCAAGCAGTTCGCAATGCAGCAAATAGGAATTATTTAATGGGATTTCCCAAATTCCATCCCCAAGATTACCTGCATTAGCAGCCAGAGATTAAGCCTAACGCTTATGTGATGAAGGAGCTGTGAGCTCCAAAAAAATAAAATGAAGAGGTGCAAGCAAACACCAGCATGGAATTGCAAATGCTTTTTACTTCGGAGACTCACTGATAGAGGCTCTACAGAAAGAAGGAAAAAAAATAATAGAAGTAAGAGTCCTAATCCTGCACACCTTTGCTGTCTTTTGCTCTGGGATCTGCTACTCTTGAGCTAATAAAGTCTCAGATGGGTTTTACAGCATCAGCAGCAAGACTCTCATCGCCCACCAGCAGCCAGCTAGAAGCAAGCCCATATGCGCTCCAGGGGTTGGGTACCGGCTGGCAAGGATGCAGCTTTGCCGTGTCCCACCTGTGGGCCAGCACATGGGGTGGCCTTAGGACCAGCCCCAATGATACGGGAGACGTTGCTTTAGGGTCAAGTTTTCTGGAGGGTGTGCCTTCAATGAAAGCAAGAAATTAAAATGGCAGTAGGAGCAAAAACAAGGCTGCAAGAAACTTGGCAAAAAAGAACAAAATAATCGGATAAACTGTTTCGAGGCAAGCAAATTCCTCAGTGAAGTGGGGTGGATTTCAGCAAAACAGGGCTGCTGGGAGGGTGCATAAGGCAAGGAGTGGAGAGAAGGGGGGGTCTCAAGGACTCAGAATGAAACTTTTGACCCATCATTTCAAAACAGCGTTTGCACTCATCTGACCATGATTCAAAAAGTAAAAATCAAGCCAGAAAAAAAAATGAAACTTCTCATTTCTGATCATACCAGACATTCTCCTCCACACAGCAGTGGTTAGGTTCACGTTGCAATGAGCAAGCCCCCACCAAGCCAGCTCTCCTGGGGACCAGCATGACGCCAGTTTTCAATGACACCAGTTGGGAAAACCAGGTGGGTACCTGGCACCAAGGATGCTTCTGTGCTGGTTTGCCCTCCTCCAGCATCCCCAAAGCTGCTGTAACCCCAGCTGCAAGTGCATCCTCATTGCAAAATGGAACTGCAGGGCCACTGCTGGAGCTGAGGCAGGGTCTGCTGCTGATGGGCACCCAAACCCTCCTGAGGTCCCATGTGCCAGGGTCTCCTCCAAGTCTCAAGCACGAGGCGGATGGGAATGGGCTTCATCAGGAGGATGCTGTAGCAAAGACCTCTCGGTCACGCCCTTCATGGGATCATCACCAGGGTCCTCCTCCTCTCACCAAGACAAAGGGACAAAAAGCACTGACTGCGCTCCTGCACCCTGAAAGCTCACCAGCCATCACCGCTCAGTTCTTCACCTGCTCTGGAAACACTCGTGGCTTCCTCGGAACTGGGGCAAAGCATTAACCCCATGGCACAGCAGGAGAAACATCTCGTCTGGGTCAGAGTGGTGAACTGGGGGCTAAGCATGCTCAGAGGAGGAGAGCTGGGTGCTCAGCTCACACCCTGACAATATTTTTTTTTTTTTAATGAATGGAAAAGCTTTTCAATCGTTTCCCAGCTGGTTTCCCTACTGGGAAGAGCCGACTGGGAGAGCTGGGCTCCCCCGAGCCCTGCTGCTCACTTGCCAGATGGCTGCGAGCAGGAAGGAGCTCAGCTCAGCGCCAGCGGCACCCGAGTATTGTTTATCTGCTGGTTCCTGTTTTTAGTTTTGTCTCTGTTTTCTTTCTTTGTTCTAAAATTGTGTTGCAATGGCGATACCTGGGCTGAACGACCCAGGATTGCTTTGAAGGAAGAACCAGCCCAATGCTTCACGCCATTGCTTTTCTTGTCTAATAGACGACCAGAGGCTCCAACCCCAAAGCGAGCCATCATCAGGTTAACCCCCACACCCTTCGGTTTTAAGCTGAATTGGAGCAGAGACTAACAGCACTCAGGAGCCCCTGGCATGAAGGCACAGCCTGTGCATGTCCAAACCTCCCAAATCTGGGGCTGTCAGCAGGGACACGTTTCCTGGGATGAAGCAGGGCTGCCACGGGCTCTCCATACTGGAAGATCGGTTCAAGCGATGATGGGATTTGTCACCAGCACCTATTTGGGGGTGGGGAGCTGATCAGCAAACTGCCAAGTGCATCCTCATTGCAAAACGGAACTGCAGGGCCACTGCTGGAGCTGAGGCAGGGTCTGCTGCTGATGGGCACCCAAAGCCTCCTGAGGTCCCATGTGCCAGGATCTCCTCCGAGTCTCAAGCACGAGGCGGATGGGAATGGGCTTCATCAGGAGGATGCTGTAGCAAAGACCTTTTTCGGTCATGTCCGACATGGGATCATCACCAGGGTCCTCCTCCTCCTCTTGCCAAGACAAACAGTGGTCAAAGAGGTGGCCCGTGGGCAGCTTGAGAATTTGATGCTCCTTGGTTTTGGGTCCCAGAAGACCAGAAAAAGCCCTTCAGCCCCCAGAGACAGCAGCACCCCTGAAGGATGTGGGGACACTGACGCAACAGGCTCCCCCCTTGCTTCCCCTGCGTTCCCATCACAGTGCTGAGACCCTTGAGCGCATCCCTCTCCCCGGAGGGCCCCGAGGAAGGCTCAGAACATTTTGGGCAGGCCCGGCGTGGGGCTGATGCTGACCACACGCTGCGACAGCAGCAGCTCTCAGCTCCTGAAAGCACAAGCCCTCGCAGCCCCAAGCCACAAACACAGATGGGAACAAGTTCCACTCCAGCTGCAGCTCACAAACACACGTCCTGCAGATTGCTGAGGAGGGGCCAGGCTACGATAAGCTGTATTTTTATCAAACCAGGACTGAGCCTCAAAAAACCATGATAGCCCCATCATGGTCCTCTCTATGCAGTCCCTGCCTGGCTCTGAAGACTCTGACTTTCGCTTCAAGCCTGCAGATCCCCCATTTCCCTCCTGTACCCTCACAGTATGGGTGCTAGACTCCAACTTCTCCATTCCCATCATTTTTTCCTCCATTCCCAACTCTGTGCCCAGTGGTCCCCATAGTCCTGCCCACCACAGCCACCTCCTGGAGCAGCCTCAGATCAGGGCGATGCATCAGAGCCCTGCGAGGGGCATGGGTTTGGGCAGAGCCCCTCTGATGGGGCACTGGACACATCCTGCTGCAGAAAGAGAAAACAGCCCGATGGTAGTATAGCCTTTAGAGTTTAAAAAAAAATTTAATTTCCAGGCTGTGTTTGAGAAACCAACCACGTGTCACAGCCCAAAGGCTGAAACACTTGATTCCCAAAGCCCAGATTTGCACCAGCTCCCCCCTAGAGCCATGATCCTTGGGAATTTTTCACCCTCTCATTCTGTTCAGCACCAGAGTTGGACATTATTTAATGCCTTTATCCTCAAATCACTCCTCCAAGGAAGAAAAGCACGCCACTATCCAGGCAGTGATGGGGAACCGATGGGGAAAGGCAAAGTGACTGTGCCCAGGTCACCCAGGAAGCCTGTGGCAGGCCAAGGGACATGCCAGTATCCCAACAGCACCTTAAACCCGGAGTATTTCACCCTCAGAGCTGCTAGGAAATCCAGTCACTATATTTATTCTGTGCTTTTCTCAGCTTTTCCACCCTTTCTATTTTGTCTGCACACTCACAGCTCAGGTCACACCTGAATTCAGCTGGTCACTCGGGGACTCGTTCTTGTTTCTGAGAAGTGCTAGATGGTCTTTTTTGAAAATATTAAAAAAAAAAAAAAAAAAAAAAAAAGAAAAGAAACAGCAGAGGTTCAGCAAAGTGCTTGGAACAGATCTGTGGGCTTCCCACCGCAGCACTCCCAAGCTGGCAGCAACCTATTCCCCTTCTCTTTTCCCTCCAGGGAGACCTCAAGTTGTTTCTTTGCTGTTAACTCCCAAACGTTAACTCAAAAAGAACTGCGAGGTTATTTTGACAGCCAAGAGTTCCAGCTTGTCTCGCATCTGCCGAGATCAAAAGCCCCAGATCAGGTCACCTCCCGGGGAAGCCCAGCTCCCTTTGGGAATATGCTCCACTCTCCAAATTAACTGGGGAGGTGTAAAGACCTGGCTAATTAGCCAGCCTGACCCCTCTGCCTTTAGCAGAAAGCCCAATTAGCAGCAATTTGCCTGTAGCAGCGGTGGGTCCTGGGTAGATAAACAATTCCTACTTTTCTGGGAGGGCAACTCTGAACCCCGCTAAGTGCGAATTGCTTTTAGCCACAACTCTCTGACATTTCCCAGCTACTTCTGCTCTCCTCCCCCGGCTCTTTGCCTGCAGAACTCCTTCCAGTAACAGCTCTGTCTCTGAACATTGGGATAGTTTTTAGAAGTGCAAGTGATGCTAGAGCCCCAGATCACCCCAGGGTTTTGCTCTTTGTATCAGCCACGGCACAACCCAGCCCAGTTTGAAATGAGTTCGCTGCCAGGGTAAAGGGATTAGAGGTTCTTTACACATAGCGTCCGTGTTCGGTTTTGCCTGCTGTCGCCCTCTGGTCGCCCAGAGCTGCAGGGGGGAAGGAGCCCATCCCAGGAGCTGAAGGATGCAGCATCACATCCAGCCCTTTCCTCCAGGCAGCGATGCCCGGCAGCACAGGCAGCCCCTTCGGGTCTGTCTGTTGAAGCTGGCACCAACCCTGGCTTTTAAAAATTGACAAACATCCTCCTCCCTTCAGAGCCTTTCAATAGTTGTCTCCCGGTGGACACGACACAATGAAAGTTAATAGGGATAGGGACTTCAGGAAGCCTGTGCTAAAAGCACTGACCCCCTCTCCAGGGGCACGGGCTTTGCAGCACTTCACCCCAGTGCCAGCGGATGCGACCACCCGGAAAGAAGGACCAGACCCTCTCACGTCCAGTGACACCAGCTGGTGGGGCAGACGCAGCACTGGGCACAGTCTGGAGCAGCCCCAGGTCTCCCCTGAACCTCTGTCCCTGGGGGCTGTGCCCAGGCGAGGAGCAGGATCATCTCCCAGGATGGTATGTCACAGCACCCCTTCCATACCAGCCCCTGCAAATCTCCCTGGGGTTGGAACTGCATCATCTTTAAGGTCCCTTCCAACCCAAACCATTCTATGATTTGTTCTATGAAACAGTCGACTGAACACAGGCAAAGGGACTCTGAGTCTTCTCCAGGATGCCCCCTTTTATAAGGAAAGCCAGGCCAGGCTGGATGAGGCTTTGGGCAACCTGGGCTAGTGGGAGGTGCCCCTGCCCATGGCGGGGGGTGGAACTGGATGGGCTTTAAGGTCCCTTCTGACCCAAACCATTCCATGATTCTACAATGGGATGACAGCAACTGCAGCACATCACCGTCACAAGCACCCGTCAGCCTCTGCAGGGTGCCCAACGCCCCGACACTGGGTTCCCAGGTTGCAATAGATGACAAGACCCCCAACACTTGCCTCCCCCCCAGATTGCTCAGACCTCCAGCTGAGGAAAAGACTGTGTTGTCTAGTGGTTACAAAGGGAACCGAAAGCCCGCAATAGAAACCAAGAGCTCCGGTGCCATGGCATGGTGAGCGACCTCTCGGTGCCTCAGTGTCCTCCAAGGGCAGGGGCTCTGCTGCAAAGTGCTCCGTTAGCCACTGATAAAGGTGAAAACACCAATTTTCTTTCATCTCATTATTTTTATTTCCTAATGTAGCCTTCACAATCCCATTCCTAACCCTGGCAGGTAAGGCTGGCAGAGCACGACATGTCAAAAAAGCATATTTATAATACATAAAAACATACCAATATTTCCCAGAGGTTATTTCTAACCCACAAGAACCACTTGCCTTAACCGAGATATCCTGTGGCGGGCACCTCGAGAGCAGAGCACCCAGATACCCATCCTCAAACTTCTCAAGCAATAAAACAATGACACACAATCAGAACTGCTCAGGCAGCAGCAAATTGCAGAAATAAAGCTACGCACGAGAAAAAACACATGTTCTCCACGGCAGCGCACGCAGGGGAGCTGTGGATTTGACCGCTAGTACCAGAACCACCCCGGAGCTCCATTTTTTTTAAAAACCCAAATTCCTAAGAAACAAAATACAGAACAGCCTTGTCCTGACTATTACAGGAGCAGCAGCCACTCAGCTCAGTAAATCTAATTAATGAGCCAGGAAAAGTGTCATTCGTTTGCTAACGACTTCGCCCAGGGTTGCCAAATAGACAGATAAAGGATTTAGCTGGGGCCCATTCCAGCCAAAGGAGCTGGGAACCTGGCAGAGATTGCAGAGAGATTAGAGAGTGCTGAAAAGGAAAAGAGAGTGGGGGAAATAAAAAAATCAAACTAGATTAGCACTTTCAAAATGCAAGCATGTAAATCAGCTTACGGCTTATATAATGCCACCCTTGTGCGCGCCTGGCCGCGGGTCCCATTACAGGGTCCCATTACAGCACCATGCAGCATAGCGAGGGAGTCTCGTCTGAGCTGCGTTTTATTTGGGCTCCGGAATCTCACGCCACCAACTCCCTCACAAAACCAGCCGTTTTGTTTTTACCAGCTTTGTAAATTCTCCCACCAAGCCAATTAGGGGAAACCTGGGAACAGAGGAAGGTTCATAATTGCAATTAAGGCTTCAAAGCACTTATCCCAAGTGCTTCCCATTAGAACTGGGGAAGAAAAAAAAAACCTTTGAAACATGGAGCTTTCAGATACCCCCCAGGCTGGAAGAGCTTCTCGCTCCCACAACAGCTCATCACCTGGCAGACAAGGAGCTCACCCTGATGGGGACCCAACAGGACTGTCCCCAGGCTGCCACCTCCCCTGCTGGCGCTGTCACCAGGGGTGCTTGGAGGCTGGCAGGAGGCAGGCACACCCTGTGTGTGCATTCACCTCCTGCCTTTGCTTTGGGAAAAAAAAGTTCAGCCCTGTATACATGAAACTTTTCACCACTGAAAATTTTGGTGTCAAACAAAGCCTTCGCTTCATCTATTTGATGTTCTCAGCTCCTAGGACCGCTCCTCAACCACTGCAGCATCCCTGGCAAGGACAGAATGGCGCTGCAGACGAGGCTGCCTGCTGGGATACGAGAGATTTGGGGTTAAATCTACTGTCAAAGTGATCCAACGTTTGTCACTTCGTGCTGCAGACCATGAGTCTTCATACCATCACAAATGAAGTCCTGCACTTTCAGCAGTGATCAGGATACCAAGAAACACTGTCTAAACTGGCCAAATAACTGCAGCATGCTCCGCTCTGCCTGTCTGCAATCAAACACGCCCCACGGCAGCTCAACAGCCCAACACGAACACTGGGACATCTGTGTCCAGTGGTGCAACTGGAGAGAGCTGGGACATCTGGCCCTGCAGATTGGGCACCTACAGCAACACCCGTGTAGACTTCACTGTCATGATGGGATGGAGGTGGCTCTTCCAGTTTTGCTTTGACTTTCAAAGACTAAAGCTCCAGCTCAAGGTGAAATATCATGGGATAGATGCTCTCCATGCTGGAACTCACACAGAAAGCTGCAGCCGTTTGTCTTGGCTTGAGATTCACAACCCAACCAAGCAAGTGATGGGAGCTGAACCACAGTTTCTCATGTAAGCAACCCCAAGACAAGCAAAACCCGAAAATATGCTATGATTGGCCCAAATTGGACCTGCCTTAGCCCATACCCTGCGCTTGGCCTTTTCAGCTTGGAGTAGAGCAGCACAGCCCTATGCATAGAAGTTCAGTCCTCCAGCAGCAGCTGATCTAAAGCAGGGCCTTCTGCACGTTGGAAGATGTCAATGATACACACAAGGACTGGCCAGACACTCCTCAGCAGAGCTACAAACTCCTTACATCTGGTGTGCCTGTATATTCCATGATCTTCTATCTACCTGTATATATTCCATGATCTTCTATCTAGTCCTCCTCTTGCACAAGAGCTCAAGTAGGGGGAGCACAATTTGTAGGAATAACACATTCGCATTCAGACATCTTGCAGCCCTGTTGGTCATGGATTAAGACCCTTGACACCCCTCAGCAGCAGAAATGGCGGTGGCAGCCTGTGCTATGGCCCCGAACACACGGACTCATTGCTCCAATGTGCCCTTGGCAGGAAAAAGGGTTGAGAAGAGCCAAAAGGAGAAAAAGTAACTCACCCAAGGTGTCAGTGAAAAGCCCTGGTAGATCTGGGAAGAGACCACGAAGGTCTGCACCAGCCGTAGGGCCAGACTCGCAGCTCTGCCTGTGCTCGTGGCAGCGCTCAGACACTTCCCTCACGATGGCACCTCCTCTCTAGACAACACTCCCAACAGCAGCTTTTCTTCCAGCCCCTCCCAACCTCACCCCACTTGATAAATAGTCCAAGAAATCATGGGCCAGTAGGCAGCAGAACCGAGGTGAAACATGGGAAGGGATGCACGCTCTT
>NW_010128479.1:12724-15426 GCF_000699245.1 Pterocles gutturalis | reverse complement strand
CAGTCTGGAGGAGAAAAGATCTGCTCCGTGGTACCCAGGAGCCCGCACAGGCAACGCGACTTACCCTCAGTCATCTTCATCCATCATGTGCCCTTAACCACGTCTGCCTTCCCCCATGTCCACACCTATGTTCCCCCCATGGCCTCGCACACCCCATCAGCTGCCTTATGCCGCGTCTGAGTCATTCTCAAGGATTTTGTAGGTGAGGCTCAGGGTCTGCTGCAGGATCTGCAGTGTGACCTTGGAAAGTCATTTGTGTATCTGGAAATGTATTGGCTTGAGGTATTTTTGCATAAGCTACTTTCCCTGTGGTGGTTTTTGCCCTAACGCTGAGCACGTAGGACTCGGTAATCAAATGAGGTCAAAGAAAATTCCAGCCAAAACCCCGGCAGCCTCAGTCCCTCCCCGCTGCGAACAGCCAACGGCATCCGAACAAGCACAGCCTGGGCTCAGACGATGGCTCTCCCTTTCTGGTAGCACAAAACAAACCATCACAGAGAGTGGGAATAATCCTGTGGGATTAAGCAACCTGCCATGAGCACGGCTGACATCTAAGACAAGACACGGGCAAGCAAGGACACGGACAGCTAGTTCCCAAGTGTGGAAGAACCGGAGAAGGCAACTCTGGAGCAAAGACTGCAGAGCCTGCAGCCCACCCAACCTCTGCCTCTCGTTACGTACTGAGTAGACTTCCCGTCTGAAGAGGAAGCCACAAGCCATGCGGCTGAATCCGTCCGCACAAAAACATCCCCCTCCCCGCCGGCCGAAGCCAAGGACTCTGCCACAGGCTCGCCCATCGCAATGGTTTCCAAGAGCAACCTGCACTTCTGCATTTTCAACAGAGATCTTCTTACTTCACCTTCCCGCGCGCTGGTGCCAAAAGGAGAAGTGCTCTGGAGCCAGGGGGAAGTTGTACCACCGTTTCCTATTCTGGACAATGATTTCACTCTCCTGCCACATCTGAGAGCCACACGCGGCACCCGCCACGCCGCACAAATGAGCTGGGAGGCTCTTCACATGCAAAGAGCTCTGGTTTGGGCCAAGCAGTTCTAGGAACCTCAACAGTTGTGTTCAAGAAAACACAAAAATAAAGACCACACACAAACGATCCGGTCAGAAATAACCGTGCTGTCCCTTGGCACTGGTGAGGCTGCAAGATCCCAAAGCACGGCATGTGGCTCAGCGACGGGGAGGCTGGGGAAGGAAAGATGTGAAGCAGCAGTCCAGGTCCAAGTTATGAATTTCTGCGCTCCCCTAAACGAGGACACACACAGCTAGGTTGGGCTCAAGCAATCCTGGGGCTCTCTCTTCTCGTTGGGAGGGGGTCAGTTCCCTTGGCTCCTTCCCATGGCCATGCAGCACTGTCTAGTGAGGAGGGAAGAGTGGATCCAGAGCATCCAAGAGATCCGCTCCTCCCCATTCATGGAGCTGAACTCTTCCCACCTTGATGCTAAAGGAACAGCTTCATACCAATCAGCCACTGACAAATGTCTGAAGAAAAGAGTCTTTCCACCGTTTATCACCAGGTTTTCCCCCTATTTGCTCAGCATGGGCATAGGGGCCAGACTTACACTCCCCCCAAGCAGCTTGTGTCTATATTCCAGTTTGCATGGCAGATTCAACCACCACTCCACACGAAGGCTTTATTTACAGCCATAACATCTTGGGTTTCTGCTGACACCAATGGAAATGGCATCCCCATTTAGAGGGCAAAATCTCCTGCCTCTCTTCCTCCAGGCAGTTTGATAAGCCCCATTACCAAAAGCTTTTCTACACCGCAGCTAAAGAGTCGATCAGGTCTTCACACATTCCCTGCTTAAAAATTCTTGCCATAGCCTTATCACCAGAGAGGCACCTCTGGGTAATTTTAGAGGTAGTATCTGCTAGCACAGGAATTACAGTGCATTAATTAGCAGAGAGATGCATACTGACAGTCACAAGGTCAAAACACACCATCCATAATTTACACCTTGTTGGGAGTTACTGAAAAAACCGAACGTACAAGAGCCAGCCCGAGAGCTGCCTTAAGGGCTCCGAGCACAGAGGCTCCCATCTCCCCAGAATAAACAGGAAAAAATCACTTTCTCAGACGAACCAAATCCTCACAGACAGCAAAACTCCACGGGGGGACCTATGAGCACATTCAGTCAGTCCCCAGATGGTAACTCTGGGGTTTGCAAGGCCATTGTCCAGCAGTCTGATGTCTTGGTGAAAAAGGAAAAAATAAAGGGTGGTCAACGTTTGCTCTTCTGGGATAAACTACTAAGAAAATTTGTCTGCATTTTGGTATCAGTGGCCATTTGTGCTCCTCAACAGACACATGCAGCCTCAGCCGTTCAGACAACGGGGGTACCTTGAACCCGAGAGACGGAGCTGCCTTTTTTGATGGTTAGTTAAGGCTAGAGAAAGTTGTAAGTTGACTGATCATACACATGGGCAGATTCACTTTCCTGCACCATCTAGATCATTCCTCAAGAAGTTCATAACTTGATCCCCACCCAAACCTGCCTCTCCTCTCCCAGAGCTTCCTCCACGGAGTAAAAGTTATTGGCAGGGAAGTGTCAGACTAAGTGAGGCTGCGACAGGACTTCCCGCGCTTCCCACTGCAAGCACAGACAGCACCACTAGCCATAACCAGCTGCAACCTAAGAGCGATGGACCAAGAGGGGGTATCACTCCAGTTTCACCACTGCTAGATGGGA
>NW_010128479.1:0-12697 GCF_000699245.1 Pterocles gutturalis | reverse complement strand
GACACCCCCTTTAGCCATAACCAGCTGCAACCTTAGAGCGATGGACCAAGAGGAGGTATCACTCTGGTTTCACCACTGCTGAGCAAGACAACCCTGCTAGATGGGATGGGTGGATTATGCAGGATAACTCAGCTCCCCTCCAAAATATCCCCAATGCGCAGCTGCCCCAAAGAGGGAGCACTGTGGGGTGCAAGGCTGACAGCAAGCTGATGCTCACCACCATCTAAAGAAGAAAACTGTGCTATTACTTGCCTGCAAAATTCTTGCTCATGACAAGGATTCAAATGGAATTAAGCCATCCGGAGCTGGCTGACGGTTAGGTCAGGTGCATGGTGCTTAGGTCCAGAAGGGGCTCATTCATAGCACGACGACTGTTCTGTTAGACTTTCCACCAGAGAGGTTTACATCTTCTTCTCTAAACACCCTGGACCACCAGCAGCCCTGCTGGCATCCCCACAAAACCTGCTGCACAGCCAACAATATATCAAGGCAAAAAAGACCAGCCCAAACTCTTGGTATCTTGTTTCTTACAACAATGGAATTTAGGCTGGCCACTTCAGGATTATCATCCAGAGACAAAAAAAGAGACGGCATCCAAGGCATGAAGCAAGATAACCGAGCAAAAAAAATAATTCGGTGCTTTTGGAGAATCCACATCAACTATTTGCTTTGCTGTAAAGCTCTGTGATGACACTGGGTCTATCCCAGGGGTGGGACTCATTGCCTCCAACTTTACCTATGCAAAACAGAGGTGAAGCTCTACGCAAATCGACATTTACAGACAGAGCACCTGGTACAGAGGTCAGCTCATCCCATCCAACATGAACCCCTCTTCAGCGGGAGCCTGCAGACTGAGTTAAGTTTGAGACCTAAATTTTTAGGCAGGGATCCTTAAGCAAGACAACTCCCATCCTTATTCTCCTAAACTGCTTCCCACATGCAAAGCAGGAATAACCCCACTTCCTTCCTTAGCCAGCAGTTGCACAACCAAACGTTTCAAAGCCTGTAAGAAGCTCAGATAGCGCAAGAATGGGAACATGGAAATTGCAATAGACTCACTTAGTTTAGCTTTCACTTGTTTAACCCCCCCCCCCCCCCAATTTGATTCATAACAAACAAAAGCAGAAGCCAAAATTTCTGCAAGTGATTTTGTCTGCTCAAGGTCCCCAGGACTCCACACCAGACCTGCAGTTCTGGACAACCAGGTGGAAGCTCCGAGGAAGAGTGCCAGAGGCTGGAACGGGCAGCTCTCAGTAAACCCCTGCTCCAAGAAAGCTTTACAAGCGTGCCACTTTAAACTCTCTGTTTTTACAGCAGAGAGCTATTTCCACCTTTGAAGATGGAGTGTGCGCCTTAAAACTGCCTAAGGTGAATTTTCTGGGGCTATTTCCCAGGCGAACTACATTAGAGTACTGACAATCCAGAAAACACAGACAAATCAAGAAGATAAATGCATCATTACTTAGTCCTTTGGAGCGCGAGGGCTAGCAACAGACAGTCACAGACACCAACAGTCCAGCAGGCGTGGGACAAGGCAGCAGAGATCTCATTTCCACACCAAAGCTGCATTAGCTCTTCAGCCAGGAGCAAAATTCCCACCAACTGCGGCAGGATCAGTCGCGGACCCTCACCTGAGGTTACTGAAGGAATAAACTGAACTGTGCCTACACCCAAGCACCCCCCCATCACTCCAGGAGGAAAGATGCAGCCTCCTACCCAACCCGCTAAGGCTGACCGACACAGGCAGGATTTGCAGTGATGGCAGAAGAGGGAGGAAGGCTCCAGCACCCATCAGCCCACGGGTGAACGCTGAATGCTGCTGTTCGAGGCTGGCACAGGCTCTGCTCTCTCTCTTTTTTTTTTTTCCAGTCATTTTTTAATAAGAAAAAGTTAGACAAGCAGATGGGGCTGTCCTTAAAATGTAAAAAACGCAACCACAACAAAATTTAGTGATTTCAGAGTGAAACTGCCATCACGTTATCATCTTGCTAATGAACTTCTCATCACAATGTGACTGACTAGACTCCAGGGAGCTTCTCCAGGAGTTTATTTCCACTTTATAAGGCAGGAAAGACAGTCTCATCCTAAGCCTGACTGGAGACACCAAGGTAAAGCTTACTGCCAAACACAGTGCAAGAGCTGGAAGGAGACACACAGCACCTAGGTTGAGTTTGCAGCCAGGCTCAACTTCTGGTCACACCAGGACAAGCCCAGAGTAATGCACTCGTTCTAGTTTTAGCAGGGAAGTCACAGCAGGCAGCCAAAACCTGCATGTGGACCAGCAGCCTCGGAGATGGCAGGGCTGAGGGTGGTGCCAGCAACCCCAGGCAATTCTTAGCTACTGGAGAGGAACAAGGTGATCACAGAAACAAGGTGATGTGCACCTGGCATGATGTGTATGAGCCACCGACCCCATCATTTGCAGGGGATACCATGGCATCAGCGTCATGGAGACCACGTGCTGCTCATGAGACTCTTAGTGCTCACACAAAACCCCTCTGATCCTTCCAGAGGCTGTTCCTGTGCAGTAAGAGCTGCAGTTGGATAAAGTAACAGCAAAGGAGCCGCAGCAATGTGTAGTAAGAGCAATCTGGAAACTCCAATCCCGTCAAGTTTAACAAACACTGGATTAAAGACAAGTACATGCTGGTTTTGCTGCATCACTCCCACCTTCCCCATCAGCAGTGCTGGCAGCAAGTGGAGGCGTGGGATGAAAACAAAGGAGACCCCTTTTCCAGTCCTGGGGTCTGATGGAACTGGTGGGAGAGCATGAGAACAGCTGCAGCTCCTCAGCTCCGGGCGCCAGGCTCAGCCTTTCAGGTGCCCAACTTGCAGTAGGGGCACAGCACCCATCCTCCTTAACAGTGGACACTGAGCAGAGCAGTAGTAGATTTTAGGAAGCCAAGGGACCTCCCAGAGACAGATATTCAACAGTCATTGAGCGGGGATTACAACATTTTGCATCAGCTTTGCATCTCAGCTGACCTGAGCTCAACCAGGCTTGTTGCTTCCATATTCGGGTCTGAATTTTAGCCTAACTCTGCATTTCCTTGAGAAACAGAAGTAGCCTGTGATGCATCACAGACTCATACAAGCTGAGGACACTGGCAAACTATTCTGAGACTTTCTGGAAGCGAGCGATTCCCTTGCTGTGGGGTTAGCAATGCGAACGGGGTAGCTCCGCGGAGCCCATAACCAGCACCAGACCCCAGCAGCGACGCGGAGGGGAAACTGAAACCACAACAGCGCGATAGTGTCCAGCGCAGAATTGTCTGCAAACCTCCCTACCACCCATTCTGCAAACTGAGACTTCCTCTTGACTTATTTTTAAAATGTTCTTTTCTACAATTACCATTTTTCAGGACAGGATCTAGTGTGTTCTTGACAAACAGATAACAGGGGAATTCCACTCGCTACCCCTTTAAAGCCATGATGCCGAGAAGTACAAATCTCTAAATTAGTCCCACCAAGCCGTCACCAAGAACAGTTGTGATGGTACCTTCTCTCTTTCTCCAAAAAGGCGTTTCTCTGCCTGCAGCCCCTGTGACTCACTGCAGGTCTTTACAATGGGAGATGCTCTTACTGTTGGTAAGATGCTGCCTGCATCTCCAGCTAAAAACACGGGCTGCACCCTTCATCTCCATATTCCATTACTTTTAGCTCCTGTTACACAACGCTCTTGAACTGCTGAACTATCAAGCTTTGGGAAGCGAAAAGCACAGGGAGGAATGTGTCTCCCTGATGTTGTTACAATAAGGTCTATCACTTTTTGCAATGGTTTCTGAAGGAAACTCCAAAAGTCCCATTCCTGGAGATGCTGAAGGACAAGCTTCAAATTGAAGGACAAGAAGAAAATACACCCTGCTCTGCTGGGGGTGGGAAATGGGGTAAACAATCACAGAAAGGCTGCTGAAAAGAGGAGACTTAGCAGTGCCCATGTCCTTGAAGGCAGAACAAGCAGCAACAGACTCAAATCAAATGAGAGAAGAAGAGCAGTTCCTGCCCCAAGGCCAGGGAAAGACCCTCAGCAGCCCTTCCAGCCCTGGTGGCCCTGCCAGCCTCCACTCCTCAGCCCCCCTGGCCTTCGCAATCCTCCCGCCTCGAGGCAGATGAGCAGCTACAGAGCTCTGTGGGAATTTCTTGGATTTCACCATTGTAAAATACATCTTGACGCTGAACAGTAACTTCCTAAAAAAAAAAAAAATTCCAGCCCTACCCTGTGCTTTGTTTTATGTCCCCTCCATCAATGCTTTGCTCAGCTTCCGACACACCAGACCCGGGTTGGCAGGTTTCAGCAGCCCATGCTTTGCTTTCTGGCCAGGAGCACAGAGCCAAGCCCATCTCCTCTCCTCTCGCTCTCATGGGCAGTAGCAGCTCTGCTGCCAGGGCCACGCAGCCACCAACACCTCCACACCTCCCTGGCACCCCAGCACCGCTCCCAGCCAGCCTGTGATGGGCGCGGAGCGATGACCCAGGACATCAGGAACCCGAACCCCAACCCCATCCACGACCACTCGATGGGCTGTGTGGGTCTGGCAAAACTCATCCAGGGTAAGAAAAGCCTCTTATTTTTCTCCTCAAAAAACCAGCAGCGATGACACATCTAAGAAAGAAAAGGCCAGTTCTATGTACTCACTTTTCAGAGAGGAAATGTACTTGTTCCTGGCACCAATTATGAAAGCCCCCTGCTACATGATGCAAGAGTTAATTTTAGCTTGTATCAGTCTTTATCGCACCAGTGAAGGTTAAAGTTTCATCCAGCATCACAGTCTATTACAAGCTCAGTGTCAAGCTAAGCCCCAAGAAGACTTAGGCTGGAGGTAGCGATGGTGTTGGGCTCAGCCTGGCTGGGCGCGCGGTGCCGTCAGCGATGTGTGATGGAAACTCCAGGGCTGCTCTTCAGGGAAGTTGGAAGTTCAGCAGAGAAGTGGCTATGTGTCACAGGAGAGGACCCGGGAAAAAATAAAAAATTCAGCAAATGCATAATTTAGAGAAAACAAAACAAAAAAAAGGTGTTTCCCAAAACAAAGGCAGCAGCCCAAGCTGCCCCTGCTGAGAAGGAAGTGAAGGACATGACGGTGTCAAAGAGTTCCTCCTAAAACTCCCTAGGGTGGCTGGACAACCTGGGGCAACAGCCCAAAAGGAGACATCCCTGTTGGAAGGGTCTTATGGTGACTCACATGGGGCAAAAGGGACAAGACTCCAAAGGGACAAGCATTTCCATGCTCAGTGTGAGACACCCTCCCAAAAAGCATCCGGGATAGCTAGGGCTGAGGTCCCTGCCCAGGCGCAGCAGGCGCTGGGCTCCCTCCCAGGCTGAAGACTTGGCTGCGGCATCTTCAGCTGGGCATGGACCTCAACTCCAGGCTTCCCCCATGCTTTCTAGGGCAGTTCCTGTGTACATGGGGCTTCTTTGGACACGGCCCTTGGGGAAAATCCGTTTTTACTGTGTGAGGTTACACGTGGGTGGCACTGTCGTGTTCAGGATAGCATCAAAGAGAAACAGCGATACCACGATATCATGAAAAATTCTCATCACCTAGTCCTTGTTCCACTGACCCAGCACTTTCCTGGGCCTCTCCAAATTCTTCCTAAGACTTCTTTCCCCAAAAAACCACGCCATGTTGCTCCCTGGTGTGCTACACTGGATCACAAGGAGAGATGCTGGGATTTTGTGGGTTTGGTTTGGTTTTAGGCTTGGTCTTTTTTTTCCTGTTGTAAAATCATCTCTTAGCCTCAATAGGGCCAGGGACCATCCTCATCCTGCAGCCGAGCAAACTGGCACAGAGCTCACACAAACAAGGGTCCATCGCAGAGGGGACCCCAACTTCTGCCCCACGCTGCCCTCCCCTCGCAGCTCCCTTCCAAGGAAGGACAGCAAGAGCTGATGCTAATTCCTTCAGCCTATTCGGAAAAACAAGTTTACACGTGAGATTTCAATTGGCTCCGTCTCTGCTTAACCACTCCAGCTGTGAAACAAAGTAAGCGAGAAACAAAGCACTACAAATAAGCAGCATGACCATTTCAGAGGGCTTTTTGTGAGCTTTCATGCCAAACCCACTAAATAGATTAACTTAGAGCACAAACAAGCAAGTAAATCTTTCCCCCAAGGCCCTGTGTATCCAAAGGAAGCTTTAGAAGCTGCTTCCTGCCATTGTGGAGGCCCTGCTGGGAACCCAGAAGCCTTTTCAGTCCCTGGCTTGGTTGCCCAAAACCTTCCATTTACTTCCAGCACCACTGGCTGCAGCGCCACAGAAGACAGCTGATGGCAAGGATGGTTTTTGGCTGTTCCCCATCACCCCCGGGCCAAAGGCAAGCGGGGCTGCAATCCACACGTGCTCCACAGAGCTCGCAGAAGGGTGCGCGCCCCACTTTGACCAGAGGACTCAGTACAACCCCAGCACCACCATCATCATCATCAGTGAGAAGAAAAGAAGACTCCAAACGAGGAGCCAGACCAAGGAGAGGTGGGCATCCATCCAACAGTGGCACGACCAGCAGTGGCCAAGTCTGCCAGGCTGTTCAGCCCCCGAGTATCTTCAAACAGCCCACAGCAACGAAATATCCCAGCAGCATCTGCACTTGCCATTGGAGAGGGGAACGACAAGCCCAGGGCACAAAGCCTTTCCAAACCCTGGGAAGAATCATAGAATCACAGAACGGTTTGGGTTGGAAGGGACCTTAAAGCCCATCCAGTCCCACCCCCTGCCATGGGCAGGGACACCTCCCACTAGCCCAGGTTGCTCAAAGCCTCATCCAACCTGGCCTTGAACACAAGAAGCAGGCTCAAGCTGTGCTGGAGGCCACCGCTGCATCCTAAATGTGCCCAACCCTGCCGATACGGAGGAGGGCAGGCTGCACTAAGGGAGGATGCTGGGACTGGAGAGCTCAGGGCCATCCTATCACAACAAGCAAGGTCCAAGCCCATGGACTCTCCCTGGCTGAGAGTAGAACCATGAGCTGGACCATCCTTTGGCCGACCTTGAATAGTCACCAGAGCTACATCCCCATCAGCCCAAAAAGCCATGGAGGTCCATGGAGATCCATCCCTATCAATCCAAAAATCCAAGCTGAGAGGTATCGTCTTCAGGTGAAGGCCCTATCCACCATTCTCCATCCCTTCTCCCTGGCACAGTGACTACATTTGAGGGTGACATGCCAGCTGTGGGGGACACTGAGAGCATCCCCCCCCTGAAGTGCCTCCAGCCAAGTTGGCCCAGCCCCAACCAGCTGGTCTCCCACATGGAGAGCAAGTCCCCAAATCCCCCCCGAGTCACACGTCACAGGAGTGAGGGCTGTAAGAGCTTCCAGCCCCCTGGTTCCTCTCCTGATGGGCAAGAGCATCATGGCCCCGCGGCCGGTCCCCTTGACTCAGCTCTTCACCAGGAGCTGAGCTCCTGGGAACTGGCACAATAGTGACTGTGAGTGCCCGGCTTCTGCAGAGTCAAAGGCTGCTCCCTTCATCCTAAAGCATCACACTCATGGTGATGTTCTGGCTGGAGACCACAGGCGGGATGTCATTAAATTCCTGTAAGCCTGCCATCACTTCTGAACCCAGCACCGCAATCCGGGAGCTCAGAGCCCACCATGAAGGAGGTCCCCAGGCTGGGCTATGGACCAGAAAAAGTGGATTTAGACCCATGTAGTCATTCCTTCACACCATCCGAGCTCCCTCAAGGATTAGACACCCACCAGCATTCAGACCAGATCAACCTGGGAACAATTTAACGAGCAGTCCTTTGGGGACCTTAGGCTTGTTGGCTTTGGTTGCAATCCAGCTAATCGATCCAGGGAGGCAAGCCTCAAGCAGGAGCCACCTCAGGATTCACCCACACGGATGAGGAGCAGCAGGGATGTCACCCAGCCTGGCTCCGGTCGGACTGCAAAGCCTCTGCACCCAAGAGCCGCCGTAACTCCATCGCGCAGCCGCGGCACACACCGTGTGTACCGATTTGCAAGGTTTATCGACACAAAGACACCGAGAACGAAGAAACATTGGTGCAGTTTCACATGTACAGCTTGCCAGAAACAATGAGAAAAGGGAAATGCCACCTGAAAGGATGAGAGCTCGTTTGCAGAGAAGCCTCTGAGCCGAGAGTTTAAATAGACACAGAGCGATGGGGGAAGCAGCTGAAAGGGGAAGCGTTTCATCCTAATTTGAGACAACAAAGAATGGGTCTTTGTGGAAGGGATGAAAAAACACTTTTGCAAGCTCAAGACAGCACCGTCTTTCCTAAAGCGTGCACACACCAGCTGTATGCCCATACATGCAGCGCTGCATCGCAACGGACCTTAACACCATATTGACAATACCTCGATGTTACAGCACAAAATCCTCCAACATTGGACAAAAAAAGATGATGAATTCCCTACCGCAGCAGCTGCTAAGGACAGTCACAAGATCTGGTTGGAGCTGAGCCCCGGGAGCAGCATCAGGCAGCCGTGAGCGGTGTGACCAGGGGGATGATGCTCCAGCACCTTCCAACCCCAGGCACCCTCGTTACATGCACCACTCACACCAGGATCTCCTCCCTTCTGCTTAAACCCACCCCAAAATAAGGACCAGCAGCACTTCAGGAGCACCCGTGCTGCTCTCACCCCAAGCACTGCGGCAATGAAACAAATCGTTTGAGGGCCAGCCAAGCCCCATCCCATCTCTCTTACAAACACAGACGGTCCCCCTGCAGCACCACGAGTCATTAAGAGTTGTCACAGTGCCACAGGACCACGTCACCCAGCCAGGTAGCATTTTCCTGTTCTCCTTTTAGCTCAGCAAGAGGCTCACGCTCACATCTGTTGGCTAAATAAAACATCTGCAGAGGTTTTCACTGCCCAGCACAGCTGGGGAGGCAGTGCTGGAGCCCACTCCTCCCCGGGCACACACCGGAGGGTTCACCGGCCGCGTTACGGGAACGGTGCAGCGCAGGTGGGAGCGCTGAACCACACCGCTGAGCCGGGCAGGATCCAGCCCCCGGGCTCTGTCTTACCAGCAGGAGACTGGAACCTGGGTGAACTCTCAGATGCGGCAGGTCATGGTTAAATACAGCAATCGCCCTTGCAAGGAGAGGCCATCTGAGACGAAACCAGCCGAACCTCGAACACGAAACCGCAACACGCTGTTTCCAAACAAACCGCGATTCCCGTAGCATCGTGCTGCCTTGGCACTCCACGGAGCCAGCGCTCTTCCAGCTACGCATCTGCAAACCCAGCCGAGCATCTCCCGCTGCGCCACGCCAGCAAGGGAGCCAATCATCCGACCGCAAGCCAAAGTTGCTTTTTTTTTTTTTTTAAGTGGCAGAGCTTGAAATCAGAGATTAACAAGTCTGAAGGAGCTCACGCCTGGCCACTCGTGTATTCCAGATGCACATGCTCTAATCGCAGCTTGCCAAACAGGATACGAGGTGTAAGAAAATAAAGCATTTTATCTTCAAGCTTTTCCAAGAGGGTATTAGAAACAATGGGGAGGAAATACAAAATTAACACTAGAGAAGAGCCATTGGCAGTGTCTGTTCTTCATTACCAGGCTGCCTATTCGGTAGCTTTCATTAGGAAAATTGCATCACAGAGCCATTCCCAACAGTATCCCTTTTTCCTAATTAAGCTTCACCAAAGAGTTCGTCTTTTCGTTACAGCACGGCATACAATCACAACAATTACCATTTCATCGCACTCTGGCTGCTGAAAACCCGGCAATTAAAGCATTGGAGGAGTCACACGGGCACGTCATCAGGGAGAAAAGTTCTCACGTCGTGCTAATTGGCGGCCAAAGACGAGATCAGAAAAAATGGGAAGGTCGGGTTTTGGTCTCCAGGCTGGGAAAGGGGCTCGGGAGCCGCGGCTGCTCCCCAGGCTCCCCCCGGGCAGCCGGTGAAGAGGGCTGGGTGCCAGAAGCGACCACCAGTGAAAGGTCCTGTCCACCCCCCCAGGCTGCGGGACAGGGTGATGCTTGCCGTGTCCTTGCGTGTATCACAACCACGTCACCGGCCACGCTTTCGGGAAGGGGAGCAAGCCCCACATGCAGCACAGGGCGCAACCTCGGTGGTTTGCAGAGGTCACCTGGAGACCCCGGTGACGGCTTTGGATGGGTGGGACCCTCGCAAAGAAAGGGCTGGCAGTGGACCAGTGACAAAAATGTCCCCACACCACCTCCAGCCATGATAGATAAGGCAAAGATGGGGAGTCCCGCAATACCGAGCCTCTTAGGGAAGCGGAAGGGAAGCCTTGTAGAGAGGAGGGAGAGAGCACAAGCTGCCGCTACAGAGCCTGGATTGCATCCACAGGTCACATTTTCCTCCGCTGTAGCCAGGAGTGACATTTCCAGCCCAAAACACCTCCCTGGCTGACCATGGCCGCAAAGCACAGAGCTGCACGAGGGCAGACCGGCCGGGCTGCAGCGTGATACCCACTGAGGGCAGGGGGGATATGTTTCCAGAGGAACCTCATCTCCCCCTCCCCATCCCCTCACCTGCTGCCCACTGCTGCCCAGCACAAGTTCAAAGCGCTGATGGGAGCAGAGCTGAAATGCAGCAGGAGTCTCCCGTGGCTCAAAAACAACCTCGGTGCACTCACCTGAGCAGCTTTCCCCCACCAAACTCATGCACAATTTTCCACTTGCAAAATCATAATGCAAAAACGGGCAGCCCCGTCATGCCAGGAACAGCTCAGCGCTCACCCAAAAAAGAGAAGTTGAAACTACGCCAGGTGAGCTGCAGCATGGCCCAGCCACAGCGGTCCCGATGTCACTGTGCGGGTGCCACAGCCTGGTCCCTGCCGCAGCCAGAGCACCACGCTGATGGCAAAGCCGCTGCGGCATCTGGCATCCCGCAGCCCCAAGGGCTGCTGCAGCACCAGGAGCACACCTCCCCAGAGCAGGGTATGGTACCTCTCTGCCAACGCTTTCCTCTGGATTCAGTTCTTCTTTCTCAGTGCAAAATTCACGTCTTCATTTTAATGTTCAGCAAAAGGCTCGAGGTGACAGTTTTGGTTTGCTTTTCTCCAAATCGCGGTGCCCTGATGGGGCAGCAACCGGGCAGCTGCCCCATCCTGCAGCACCCCAGATGCGGGGCTGCCAGCGCGGAGCCCTACCCCAAACCAACGCACGCTGGTGTTACAGCTTCTCCTTCTGTACCAGCACCTCTAACACTTTCCATCCCCTTTCCTCTCACCCCAAACAGGCTGTGGAGCTGCAGGGAGCCGGACAGCAATGGCCACATGATGCCAGAGAAAGCAGACCAGCGAGCTCCCCCCGCTTTGATTCAGCAGAACATCAGGAGGCTGGAGCCAACCTCAGAGCAAACACAGCCCTGGATCACCCGGCTCTGCGCTGCCCGTCTGCCTCCCTGCACAAATCCACAGCGCATCACCCAGCCCTGCTCCAAAGGACGCGCCCAGGCAGTGCCTGAGCCCTCCAGCCTCCCATCATCACCGGGACCGAGGGATGTAACCACTGCAACCACCACCCCCGGGCTCTTGCTCTTTTTATCTGCTCATCTTTCTAGGTTTAAGCTCTGATCGGAGCAACACCCAGAGCTCCAAAACACTTTGCAATCACAGTTCAGAAACAATTTGCAACTCCATCCAAGTTTTTGCTCTGAACAAGAAAAAAATAAAAAAGCACAGACCCCTCTGACACACAGGAAAATTAAAGTGTTGACATCCTGCATATCCCTGGAGTTTGCAGGCTCTGCATCAAAACAAGATTTAGAAAATTAATCTAAATGGAAAAAACTCAATAAATTGCAGCTGTTCAGCATCAGCCTCTTCAGCAGCAGGACAAGCAGCGCCAGCCTGCAGCTGCCTGAGCGTGTTTTCGCTGCATTGAGAGCAGCAGCAGCACCACCAGCAAAAACAAGCCACGAGCAAAGTTAACGGGTGCTGGGGCAACAGCAGTGAGATTTTAATAAACATGAAAACAAAGCTCTGAAATCTCTTTTCTCCTGGTTTCATTAGTGATTTGAATCAGCCTAGCCTGTTCCTCTCTTAAGGCTTACACCGTCCAAAGCAGCTAAACATCCTTTCGGGGCGGCTGTTGCAGAAGTGAGCGTAGCACGAGGCCAGGCTGGGGCTGAGCACCCTCTGCTCAGCGCTGGCCACTAAACAGGAGCCACGGCGGGCGGGGTGCTGCCCCCCCTCGCCTCGGCGCTGGCCACTAAACAGGAGCCACTGGTGACACCGTAAGGCCACAGAAGCACCTGATGGAAGATGCTCCAGAAGCACAACCATCAGCCCTGGCTGGTGCATGAAGCAGCATGGGGACATCGTGGGGCTGGCACGTGCCCCATGCCGGAGGGATGACATGCTGCTGGGCTTGTCACATCCCAAACCACATCCTGTTGCCAAAGCAAAGCCCTCCCAGGGCTTACACCTCTGTCCCCTTGGGCTGCGGGGACCTGGCCGAGGGTGACAGGAGCAACAGGCGACTGGTGGCCCTTGGGTCCCTCTGGCCCTGCAAAGAGCTCTGGCTGCAGTGACACGGAGTGACTCACGGCCCCCCCCGCCAGCCGCCCTGCCAAAATTCCAGACGGGTGCTGGAGAGCCCCCGGGATTTCCCGGGGAGCCGGGCACGGCGGGGTGGTCCCCTGGGGCCAGGCAGAGCCCCACACCTGGGCCCCAGCAGTAACTCTATGGGGTGGTGAGGAGGAAAACAAGCACACGGTCCAGAAATGAGTCACACAGCGGGGCCCATCCCCACCCACGG
>NW_010128478.1:54045-105902 GCF_000699245.1 Pterocles gutturalis | reverse complement strand
CAGCGGTGCGGGGCCGGGGTGGTGCCGTGGGGTGTCGGAGCTGGGTTTGTCCTGCTGAGTGGTCTTCGCTGCGCCCCAGTTTAAATCCGGTTTCTTAGCAGGCGGGTTGAGGTGCAAAGGCTGTTCCAGGAGCACTTTCTACATAAAGGGGCATCTCTTGCAAAATTTCAGATTACTTCGGTTTTATGAAATTCTGGCATAAGTTTTTTGGCCGCTTAGAGGAAGCGAAGGCTCAGAATGAAGTCATTTACAGTCAAGAATTGTTTTCTTGTTTTTACTTTAAATGGAACTTGACTTTTTCTTTCAGAAACACTTTTCACTTCCTTGTGTGTGATGCAAGTCCTTTTCAGGACATGGGCTCGTAACCTCTTCTTGAGCTGAGATAAGCAAAGAAGAGCTGATAGAAATAAATAAATACCCTTCTGTCAGAGCTCTAGGTAAACTAAGTAGAAATCAATCACTTCCTTTCCTTTTTGGGTACTTAAGCAACTTGATTCTGGGAGGTCACAAAAGGTACAGCAGAGATTATTTTAGACATTTGAAAGGATTACATGTTGTACCATGCCAAATCTCCCGCTTGCCACGGAGTGTTTTAACAACCTCTTTAAGAGAGTTTGATGGAGTATCTAGAAAAGGTGATAACTTTGTGTCCATTTCATTTTCCTGTAGTGCTGTGTATATCTCCAAAAGACCCTATATACCCTTAGAAAGCCGTAACCACATTTATAGAAGCAGATGTAGAGATACTAGACTTGAGAAATTCCAGGTTGTAAAGAGATATCATCTTTCGTGGCTGAGCTTACTCCTGTCTTTCCATTTTGTTTCCTTTTTGGGCAATCTGTTATTCAATCGCCACGTCAAGCCCTGGAGGGCAAGAAACAGTTTCCATCGGTCTGCCTAGTTTTCAAACTTCGCTCAGGAAGCAGCCCAGATGCCTCGTGTCTGTGTGTGACAGGCTTCCCTCTTCGCCCTGAAGTCCAGCCTGACATCTCTCTCTTGGTCTCTGGCGGGAGGAGCAGGCTGCTGTCACTGCAGATAGGCTGAGTGATCCTGCTTTGTTCATCTTTCTACACCAGAGAAAGCTCCAGTTGGGGCTATTAGCTTTGCTGTGCTCACGTGTGGCAGCTTTGGAATAAACTATGAAATCCATTTACAATCCACTTAAACAGGGATATTTGCATCTGGATATCAAAGCAAGCTGTTTGCTGGAGTTCAAAGGCAGCTTTGCAAATGTTTGATAGGTAAGGAAATGATAAGGGAAACCCTGATATGATGGCATCGTTTCTGACCCCTGCTTCCTTCAGGTGCTTTGTATGCATGTGGCTTCGGGGAAAGAATTAAACAGGAAGGATTCTCTTCCCCAGTGCAGCTCTGACTTAACAGTCCTTGCTCAACAACACACTTCCTGCATGGGTTACACCTTTATTAGGTTTATATGCCAATAGTGCAGGTGCGCACAGATGCAATAGTCAGAGGGGTCTCCTCCTACTGTCGGTGAAGAGAAGTAAGTGCTGCCAGGGCCTGATTCAGCTGGGCAAAGGCAGGCATTGACTAGCTCTCTGCTAACTGCAAAGTGAGTCTGAGATGACTTGTGCCACTGCAGGCAAGTGCCTGAACTGCTTTGTGCCTCTTTTTCCCCGCAGCAAGCAGGGCTCACAGCTGCTTGAGTGCCTGAGAAATATCATCTACATAGAGAGTCATAAGGTAAATAGATGAAGCAGAAAGCATGATTGAGGTGTGGGCACCATGGAGAGAGGAGCACAAACCATTGTGTCTTGGAGGCAGGCAGCGTGCCAGTCCTTGGGTTTTTTCTCTGATTTAGGAGAAAGACAAAATTAGCATTTGGGCTTTGAAAATAAAATAATGTTGATGGTATGTTTTTATTAGAGGAAAAGCTATAAGGAGTTGATGGAGATAGGAATTTTGCCTCTACTGTCACTCCAGTCTCTAAGCTCTTCACTGTGTGGGAAGCAGCTGCAGACTCCTGCCCTTGCCCATGATTTCTGCTCTGAGATACTAGTTCACACAATTCAAGCTTAATCGCTTGTCAGGGGGAAAACAGGGTATTTGAATGTTCACGTGTGAATTGCATGTGTGTCGTGGTTTAAGGCCAGCTAGCAGCAAACACCACACAGAATTGAAGGGGTAAAGGGAAAAGAGACTCATGGGTCAAGATAAGAACAATTATAAACTAAAATACCATAAAATTGAAAATAATAATGCTAACAGGAATAACAATGTACAGATTTTATGTTAAAGTTGGACTTTGGCTTTGCTGTGCTCCTCTTTCCAACTCATTTGTTGGGCAAGGAGGGGAGCAAGCTAGTGGAGGTTATTGGTTTAAACATGCCTGGTTGAGCAAAGGGCAAAAAATCTGGCAGCTTGAAATGGGAAATGAGTTGTGCTCTCAGGTGAGACTGTCCGCAGGGAGCCAGCACAGGCAACAGAGAACTCAGCGTAGGCTCTCAGGGTAGATAACTCCTCTCTTGGCTGCTCCAGGCTTACGCAAGAGGAGCACAGATGTTCACAGCTTGAATTTCTGTGTGAAGACGATTCCCAGCAATGATCTTGGGACTGCCGTTGAGGGCTCTAAAGGTGGTAGCAAGTAAATCGACTCTCTGAAAGCGAGTAATGGTCGAGTGTCACGGTGGGGCACAGCCATGGAAACTGGCATGGAGTAAACGTACCTGTGTTACTCTAGGTAGTCCTTAAAGCAACTGCTGAATTAATAGCTGCTGTTTGGTCACTGGCAGCTATTGCAATAATGCTCTAGACTCTCCTTTATGTTTTCTGTTTTTTGCAGATAGAAGGATGCCCTTGAATAGGGTTGGATTTAGAGATTAGTGATGTGAAGATGCCCGCTGATACAGTTTGACAGCCCTTTCTGATACTCATTATGTTGAGAGCCCTGTCTGGTGGGTGGGATTCAGCCACCAGGAATATGAAAACCAGTTCACAACTGAGGCTGCTGGACAAGGATTTAGTTCTGTTGCTCTGGATCATTGCCTGGCTGAAACACACCCCATGGCAGCTGGGGTCCTCTTTTGGAGCCTGCCTAGTCCTGACTTGGAAGAATGCTTCAAGAAAGTCAAGTGTGCCACTTACTCAGCAAGGAAATAAATTTTCCTCTTGTCCTGGAGGACTGAGAAGCCCCCTTCACAATATTGCTTAGAGACCACAGACCTTGGTACTAGAGCTGTGGTGTAACGAACATCAGCTAGCACTGCATTCCCATTCTGTTGTGGTCCAGAAAAGATATTTAGGGTTCCTCTGTGTTTTCTAACAATTGATTCAAGAACTTCAGAAGACCAGTGAAAATCATTAAAAAATGACAGAATTCTGTAGATGGTCAGATAATGTATGCTAAAATAATGGTAAGCTCTTCTGCTAAATCTTTGAAATCCTTTAAGTAACAAGCACATATTTGACAGGAGATCTACTAGATTTCCCAATAGCATGGCAATTTCAGTTCTGTTTAACAGGAAGCAGTGGAACTCAGATCCATTAAAACTTTAATTGCTAAATTTTAGTTAATTTATGTCTGGATTTTTTAATTGAGATAGTTCCTGTGATAAGGTAAGTCTCTATAAGATGCTGAATGAATATGTGATTGTTTTGGATTCAGAAAGATTTAAGCTATACGAAAATTGAAAGAACTAAAAGCTTTTGTATATTTTTATTGGGTTCATATTAGTAGAAAACCCAACAGATTTGTTGCCCTTCAGCATGATAGTACTCAGAGATGGCTCACAAAATCTAATGCAGGGAAAAAGATTGGATGCTAAACTAATGAAGGATTTACAGCTGACAGTTACAGAATGAAAATGCTCTCCTTGGCTTTAGCATTTACTAAGATAGGTGAGGAAAATCTTCAGAATGACTCAGAGTCTGCTTTATGTGGGCTGCCTCCTCCAAGAAACCATCATTTTACTGGCGTTGTTAGGTATTTTCATCTGTGCTATGAATTAAAGGGACACGATTTGGACCCAGTTGGTTAGTTCTGTTGCACACTACTATGCCAGGCTGATGCCAATACCTAAATACCTTTTGATTCCTCCTCATCTTTGCTGAGCAGAGCCATTGTTGGGTGTATTCCGTCCTGAAAGCCACAATCCTTTGGTCAGATAATCTTTAGGTTGAAGATCTTTGTTAGTAATACCTAAATTGAGAGGTATTTTGAGATGCAAAAAGCATTTAAGTACAACTAATACACTGTTAGTGATTATTCACAGAGCTCTTGATCCCATTCAGGGGACAGCAGGACAAGGGTTAAAAAAAAAATTTTGAAGTGTGCTGAAATCAAAGGCAAAGTGAATATAATTTAGCCCTTTCAGCTCTGACTCATAATCAAGTTTTCAGTGGTTACCTAACACATTCCCAACGTACATTCTCCTTGAAGTGTCCTTGGTTACAACAGAGACTCGTGGAGGGCCAGAGTCTGCAAAAAGAAAGAGACTCTCTGGAGCCAGGGATTCATACTGCTGAAAATCAAGGTTACCCGGATAATGGTTCTCATTGCTCAGGTGAGTCCATTTTGACTGCCCTCATTCTGCCCGCTAGACCAGCGTCACAGTGACCCTGGAACCTGGGACTCCTTCAGGTGGACGTGCTGGGCCAAGGTGTGGGCTCCTGTGATTGCAAGTAAGTCATAACCAGTAATTAATTAAGCTCTGTAAGCGAACAGTGGTTGTACATGCCCCACTATCTGCCTGAGACTAGCAATGTGCAGAGAACAGAGCATTGCAGAAGAGGTTTTCAGTGTGCTGAGTTTTTTTCCGCTGCAGTCCCCTGCACGTGCACCCTGCATGCATGGCCTCTCTCTGAAGCATGCGCTTCCACACTGAGATTGGGGTGGGGGGGTTAGCCTTCAAACAGCCTGCATGTAGAAGATGTAGATTGGAGCCACGTCCTGTGTGGGTGAGAAGCAAGCCAGGGCTTCCCGTGCACCTCTACAGATACCCGTCAGCTCCAGCGCTGTCAGTCCTGGTTCCACTCTGAGCCCCTCTCCGCTCTGCCACCAGCTGGGATGCGGGCACAGAGGCGATGTGCTGCCGTTAATGCAAATGGAAGCTATTGCCGTCACTCTTAAGCCACTGTGGTAAATGTTTTCATTTCAGATTGTGCTTAGATAGGCATCGGATCCTGCAGTAGGCACATATTCCATTTCTGAACCACGTGGAAAGGGTTTTGAGAATTTATTGAAAGCATTTTTCTAATGGTTCTGCTGAGGTACTGTTTCTCCTTTTTTTTTTCTAATCTTTAGTCTTCTCCAAGACTAAATACTGAAAATATATTCTGTGTTGAAAGAACTGGGGAGGATAAATGTGGAAGGGACGTTTGCCCATACGGATTCATCTCCTGCGTGGTGTTCATCACGGGACCTGCCAGTACACCGGGGCTGCAGCCGTGTCTCCATACATCTCCCTGAGCAACACAGCTGCTGGCTGCCTCCAGCACTGACATTTTCACAGCATGTATCATCCGGTTATTGCTTCACATCCCACCAGACAGTCTTGATCATCAGCTAATTAAAGTGTGTGGCCTCTTTTGCACCCTTCACTGGCTTGTTTGGTGAACACAGCTTCCCGTTGGTGACGGGTTTATGACGTCTCTGAATTTTCCTCTGCAGCATGACTGTGACTTCTGAGTAAACCGAGTACCGGAGACATGGAAATCTGCTCAGTAGAAAGACTAGCTCACCTTATGATGTGCCCCCTGACACTGTCTAGGGCCTGCCTAAAGTCAGATGGACACGGTTTTAGTGTTGGACGAGGTTTTCAGTCTGCCTCTGGAAGCAGCCAGCCTGCTGCTCTGCTCCCTCGTTCCACACAAGTAACTTCAACGCATCTTTGGATTTGCTTGTCTGGGCACATGCCCTGCTAAGAAGTGTCATGCAGCATCTCAGAAATGTTTCTGGAGCCTAGAAAAATACAGAAATGTGGAAATACAACTGTGTTGACAGGTCAGCATCCTGAAGAAAGGCCCAGCCAGCCAGTTTCCCATTAGTGGCTGTTCTGCTAGCATGCGCTCTGTGGTGAGGAGACGTGGAGTCACTTGTAATCCAAGAAACATGCTTAACGCTTCTGAAGCGTATTGCGTTTGAAAAAATGTAAGATGTTCCCAGACCATAAATGTGGCGGTGTTATAATTTTCTCATGAGCACTAGTGTGTTTATATGAAGAAATAAATACATGGTTATTGGAGTGAATCTGTGAGAGATGGTGGGAAGGAGATGGCAAGGAAGGAAGAAGGGAGCATCCTTTTTCAGTCACTCAGAGACACAGAGCCACAGCAAATTATATCTGAGTGTCCATTTGCAAATGCCTGTCTTGAGGATGATGCCCATCGTGGTGACGTGTCTGAGTCTAGACAGTAAGAGGGGAGGTGGACACAGCACAGGTAAGGGAGAAGGAGGGCTCAGTACAATCTAAGCAGAAGTGTGGGGAGAAAGAGAGCAAGCGCATGAGAACGTGGTGCAGGAGGCAGGACTGTTCTGGTCAATAAACATTAGGAGCTTGTGTTATCACCCAAGGGCTCATCAGTATTTTCAAAGCAATGGGACAAATTCTCCCTTGCTGTTATAGCTGTTTGAGGATGTCACGAGGCAGGTGGAAGGTGTTACTTGGTAGCTTCTTATGTTTTGAGTGAAAACAGTACAAGAAATGAGCATGAGCTGGAGTTTACTGCAATGTACATAGAGGATTTTTTATTTTTCGAAACAGCCAATGCATTACACAATACTCAGTACAGGCAAAGACTCTGACACCGCTAGCCAAAATGGTCAATGGGAGATGAACTCTGAGGCTACAGGAGCAGCTACCTTTAGCAAAGGAAATCAAGTACGGGTCCCTTCTGTGAGACAGCTTCTTTCCATAGAGATACTAACATCATTGGTGATGGACAATGTCATTTGTTGGGTTCGTACAAGCATTGCTGAGATTACTGACTTATTAAGCAGGAGCTGCCAGTTGGTTCATGACAGGTTTACTGAGTCCAACGAGCAATTATCCAGAGGTGACACAGAACATGGACATTTTGTGTTTGGTATTTCATCCAAATACGGTGTTTGGAATTGGAGCCTTTTTTCCAGTCAGAGCTGTTGACCATTTTGGCTAGTGAGCTACTGATCCCATTGGTAGCGCCTTCTGAACATCGCTGATGAGTAAAATTCAGTGTTGAGAAGTTCATTTTAAATTAAGAAGAGATATATTACTAAAGCACATAAAAATATAGGAGAAAACAACACTTCAAGGACAACAGTGGAAACAAAGAACACCACCACTATTGCACCCCCATGCTGCTGGTTCCATATCACTCCGAGAAATTTCACACAAATATTTTAATGCCTTTTAATGGGGACAGAGAAAAGCTTTCCTAGGATTTCTTTAAGAAATTTCATAGTTGAGGTGAAACCAAGACAACCTGTTCTGTAATGTTGCATACCCAAATCCAGACAAAACCCCACGCGAGCAGTTCCACAGAGGTGTAGCTCATAGGACTGAAGCAGCCCTGGATGGATTTTTTCCAACATTTTCAACAATGGCTTGTTTTTTTTCACCCACTGCTCTGTTTTGGTGTTAATAATAGAGTTGAACTGATAACGAGTCCTTTTGGAAACACAACCATGTAAAAACAGATCACTGTGGAACTGTTCCTAATGATGAACCAGGAACTGGTTCAAACTCTCTCGCCCTCTCTTTTCAAACAGCTCATGTTCTTCCCATCAGTGCCTGTCACCACAAACACTGATAGTTTGTCTCTTCTAACTGCTAGCATTTTTCTACATTGGTAAGTATCTGGATTCCTCTAATTAAGGCTGTTTCTCCCCAGGGTCCTTTTGAATCCTAAAGGAAAATGATGTGAAACTTTATCTGTGACTTCTATGTGGAAGAAGTATTTAAAGAAGTCAGACACCATGGCAAGGAAGCCAGTTGTTTTTATCATGCACAATATTTTTTTTTCCTACTGAGCAACATTTTTTTCTGTTCAAAGCAGGATTTGTTTGTTTGTTTACAGTAAATACCTGTCACATAGCAACAGAAACATTACTAAATAATAATACATAGAATGTTAAGCTCCTGGGTCTAGAAGCTTTCAATGAAAAAACCCACATGTTCCTGATAAAAAATAATAAATAATGTCACCTTTTCTTTTTACATTTAAAATATCTGTACATGATTACACAGTATAACAAAGTACAATTTTATTTTCTAGGCTCAGGGTGGTATGTCTGGGTTAGATCTTCATCTAAAAGAGTAGAGGCTTGTAGTCTTGATGCTGTGTATTCTCCACTGCATGAAAATTATTTTCTCAAAGTTGCGAAGTCTACAGCCTTGCCTACCCTTTCCATGCAAAGGTGGAAGCAGCTCACAAGGAACATAGCAACATCTACATGCAGGAAACAGCTAAGGACCGAGATCTTTGCAAACAGAGATGTGCATATGGTGATAATTGAAAGTCTTGAAACTTCTTGCCTCAACTGGAAGAGAACAGAAACAAATAGAAAAATAAAGATGGAAAACGTAAGTAGAAGTCTGTCTTCCTAATGTGGCTAGAAAAGTTTATTAGATGGTATATTTTTTAAGATGGCACTTAGTGATCTGTTACAGACTGACTCTGTCTCTTGGCGATCCTTACCTCTTGGTAAGAATGCCCAAAGTTTGCTCAGATGAGGACAGCACTGGTGGCTTGCCTGGGGTTTGAGGACCACCTCCTGTCCCTCGGCCTCCCAGTGGCAGAGCATGGCCACTGTCTTTTCGCAACTGGGCTGGATTGAAGCAGTGCTTGCAGGACCTGCTGTTAGCTGTGAAATGTCTCTGTGGGTCCCACTCCAGCTTGTCAGGCACTATATACACCCCGTGAGTCTTCTACCAATGAACTTGGCCAGGAAACACAATAAAAGCATTTACAAAGCTCTGCGGGGAAGGTGAATCAGCAGCTCCTGCTGACCTTTCACCAGTAACTATAATCAAAAGGCAAATACTTTCTCTTATTTGGCTAAAGAAAATGCAGCGCTGTTTCTCTCCTGACAGCATCTGGTCACCGGCGGGCAGCATCTTGCGCAGATAAAGCAGGCATTTATTCTCACATCACATCAGGGCTTTAGCCAGAACCTGTAATCTTTAAGATTGTGGTATCCCAGGACAGAGACATGCTTGTACACAGACGGCAGCTGGAAAGGAATAACAGGAGTCCCTGCACTGGGTGTTTTGTATCTGTGTTATCTTCTCACATTGACAGAAATCAGCTCACTCCTGGAGTAAGGCTCTGATGCAGTCATATAGCCCAGCCTCCTTGCAGATACAGGAAATCTCCTCAGCTGTTCTGCTCAAGTACCTTCCCATGGCCCCATCAATCTGCACACGTGTGCAGCTGGACATTCGTATGAACTCAGTGTAGGAGGCACCATGACAATGCAGAAGGATGAGTTTCATAAAGTCCTGCTGTCCGTGAATCCTTTGGGTATCTTAAAAGGAATCTGTTCCTTCAGCTGGGCCATTCCTCTTCTAGGGCTGTGACTAGAAACAGGACTCTTGGGATTCAGGGTCATTGTGGATGGGAAGCTTCTCATGCTCCTGATGATGCCCATTACGTAAAACAGTGTACCTGGAAGTGGAAAAACATAAAGATTCATTAGTGCTCGTTGAAAGGGCAGGCTTATGTAAAATGAGTTCTTGAAAACCCCAAAGTACATCTTAAGACAGTACATCTTCCAAATATCCAGATCCCACATTAAACAAATGTGAATCCCTACTTTGCTCCGTGACAGGAAACCAAATCTTCAGTTTGATGCAGTCAGTGCAGTCCCTGAAAACCAAGAACCTGCTGGTTTTCATGTATCTAAGATGCAGCTGGCAATGAGAGGAAGCCAGACCAAAGAACTAAGAAACACTGATCATCTGTGGGTAGACTAAGCTGAAGGCACTTCAGTTCGTGTCTTCAATGCAAGCATTTAAAGAATGATTTGAGACTAACTTGGGAAGTGAATGGTGTTTAAGATGAAACTGAGACCAACACTTCAGGGCATTTCCACTTAGAAAAGAAAGTAATGTCTGTCTGTTGCAAAGCTGGGTTTAGTGCCAATTCTAGTATGTCTTATCAAACCAGTGTTGTTCAGGTTCTATGTTCTTTGGAGGTATCATGTCATGTGTATACTTTTCTGACATTTTTCCCAGACTTTGGGCTAGAAAAATCATAGTTCAGTTGTAAGGAATTCCACATTATCCCTCACCCTGTGCCTCATCTACCAGCCCATTTCCTGATGCCCATCTCAACGTGGCTTTCTGACCAGAACTGTTGATTTAATTTGCTAGTGATGTGTGGCTCTTTTCCCTAAGTGGTGTGCGATGCTTCGTATGAATAAGCAGATCTGAGGTGACAGCAAAAATGTTGGCTAACTGGAGTGAAACTTTCTTAGCACGTCTCTCTAGAATTTTACATCTGATCAATCCTGTTTGCAAACCCTGTGAAGGGTACAGAGCAAGACAGGTATTTTCCCTTTGCGTTCCATTTCATTTAAACTAAAGCTGAACCAAGCCAGTCTTTGGATATGTCCAGAAGTAGGAAGTTGCAAAAGTAACTGTAAAAACATATGTTTCCTCAGTCCAAATGCATATTGGACAAATCAGGTCTGTATTAAGACTTCCGTCTCCTGTGTGTTTAGAGATGTAGATATATTATTTCCCTTTGTAACAAACATCCAAGACCTGAAATATCTGCATCCCAGTAAAGACTAAAAATAGAAAAAGCCTAAGAAAATGGAAGAATATATTCATTCCCCTGCTGTTAACAGAGGGATAAGAAGTACTATCAGCCTCAGGTTTTGTCTGAATAATCATTAGAAAAAAGGCCAGGAACTCCTCATTGCCTACATATTCAAAAACTGATACTATGACATCAATTTACTTGGCATTATTAATCTGGATGCAACTCTCTCAATTTATATTGAGTATACTTGGGACTTAGGCTCCTAATTAAGGTGTTTACAATGCCACTGAAATGTCTGAAGTAGATGATCTGAATATCCTACAAATGATGTATCCATTTGTTCCAGTAGATCAGCCATGAACTCAAAATGAAAGCCAGGGTATAAACTGTACTCCCTGTCTGAAGTTGCCCTGGTGAATATTCCTGGAGGAATTACCCTCTAATGTACTAGGTGCTGTTTTTTAACATGGTTAGGCTTGATTGCCTTAATACAAGTCACTGTATGTGCAGATATATCCATCAAACGTACTCCCTTAGTACTCCATCACTTTAAAGAATTATCATAAATTTCAAAAAATGCTCTAGTTCTACCAACAAGTTTCAGACTTGATGTAAGAAACGAAGAAAGACATCTTGCATCTAACACTGAACAGACACACCGATTAGATGACCATAAAGTATACGAGTCATAATTTTAATTTTAATCCACGTCAGACACGGCACACTGTGTGAGGCAATCCCCTAAAGAGACCTCTGGCATGGCACAGGCTCAGCTACAAACGGTGATACAGAGGATGAGAGCCAGGAGATGGCCTGCTCTGAACAACACAGACACAGTTCAGAGCAACCCAGGACAGACAGTCACTGAAAGCTGACTTCATACAGGACAGCCAAAGAGCCAAACCTTTCATCTTCTTCTGCAGTAGTCAGAAAGCAGTTGTGCAAGATCAGCAATTTAGCAGGTGGTGCCGTTTGGTACAAAGATGCGTTAAGCTAAAGATAAGTCATTAAGATGTCCCAGGATCTCTGGTGGCACAAAGTGTCTGTCTGAAGCCTCTGGCAGTTATCTCAACACTTCCAGCTGTTTACCCTGTGGGGAAAGAGGACCGGTAGGAGAGGAGGAAAGAGCATTCATAGGCAGGGTGTGCCAGCTGCGCTGCAGGGGTGACAGCTTTCTCTGGTACTGGCACATCACTCCTAAAACCTTACCAACATCTCCAGGAAACCGTTAAAGGAGCCCTCCACTGGTGGGCTTTTGTGTCACCAGGGGTGTTTTCACATGCTCTAGTTTCTCCCTTCAAATCAAAGTTCAAAGCTACCTGCCAGTTTCATGGCAGCAGTTCTGTGTTGGATAACGGACAGGATTACAACAACCCTGCTTGTTTCACACCACCGTGCCTTAACTGATCTGCTCTCTGAAAATACAATTAATTTTTCAGGCATCAGTATCTATGGGAGGAGAGTTTCAGAGCGAAAGCACAGCTGAACCCGAAACTCAATTTTGCCTCACCCACACGAACACACGCCTAGCGTGCCTCAGCTCTCAGCCAGCCGAGAAGCCAAGCACTGGGGGATTCATCTTACTGACCGCCAGCAGAAAACAACACTCAGACCTTGCGTGTGTGGGCTGAAAGCTTCAAGAGAAACTTGTCAAGTAGATTTGAGTAATGAATATATCTGAGGAAGCCATAATATATGAGCAGGAAAAAAAATTAAAAGGTTTCAATGCATTAAATAAATTATCTGCAGCAAATTAGTTGCTCAGCTTTCCTGCCTATAATGAGTTCCTTCAATGGGATTTGTATAGACGGGCACGTTAAGCTACCAAGCTCAGTTACAAACAGCTTCTCAGGCTGCCTCTGCCCTCTGCATCCGACTCCTCCCGAAATTGGGAGCCAGTGTGACTGTCATTTCACCTGACAGCTTTACTCAGATCGTAAACACCACCACCCAGCAATAAAGCCCAATAATGAAATGGCATTACCACCTATAAAGGGACCCTCCTGCAGGCTATTCACAGACTTGCCAAATGCTACTTTAATTGTAGTGATGACCAATTTGGAGATAATTGCTTCTGCATCTCCTGCTGTTTCTGACAGTCCAATGGACTCTTTAATTAACGGTCTGGATTAGCTCTCAGCGCAGCGGAGGGGAGCTGTGTAGTTTTACCCTCCGTAGGCCCACGATGAGAACAAGAAACTCCAGCGTTATTCTGGGAACCCAGCAAGAGCCAGGGAGAAAACACCAAGGGCATGCAGTGGCTGTTTGTAATCTTCCCACTTTCATTCACTGCAGAGCTATCCCCCACACCAACTTCTACAATTTATTAAGGAAACCAAGCCAAAAAATTGCTGGTCTTTGGCTTCCCCAACCACAATGAAAAAGTTACCATTTTCATGGAGCCCTAGTCCTCTCCTGATGAGCAAATCCTTGGCATCCAGCTCTCTCCCCTGGGATCACATCCGTCAGTGTAATTTTGGGGCAGGGCTGCTGGCTCTGAACATAAATCTAACTGCATCCATCTCCTCTGCAGAGCATGACCCAGGAGGAGGGGGAGCAATACCCTGATGGTGTGTGTGCCGCTCCTCTGTCAGAGCTCGCAGCCACCAGGCGAGTTTCCAGAAGGGAGCCTCTGTCTGGAGAAGGTGCCTGGGGTCCTTTGGACAGCGGGGAACAGCCGGGAATGGGAAGGTATCTGCTCTCTTTCCCAAAACTGCCTCCTACTCACCCTTCATGCTTGCAGGATCTGTGTAGAGCTGCCCACACTGGTTACACATTCCCACGCCAGCCTGGGAAGCACAGCTTGCAGCTCTGCAGCCGTTTTACCCCTGAATTACTCCCCAGGTTTTTAACATAGTCCTTGCTCTGAGCACTCGTATCCATCCTCCTTCCCGAAGCTCCCTGCAGAGTCAAGTTCATCATCCTGCAGGAAGTTAATCCTGGTGGCTGCTGTGAAGGGCAAGGGGCCCCTGGCAGGTACAGAAACTCTGCGAGGGTTTGGATCACATCAGTGGGTACCGCTCATTAATAACAAACCGCCAGAGAGAGCACAGCCTTTCCCAGCTGTGGCTGGATCACTCACGGGCTGAAGGACCAGGGTGGCAGCATCTCCTGCACTGTCCGAAGCCTCTGAACAAACACTGGCTTAGTGTTCCCTCACCAGCCTCTGCCCCTTTAACCTTGGCAGGAAAAATAATTTTACCTAGAGGGTCATAATAATAGCAGAGAAAAAAAAAAAAGGAATAAAATAAATGCCCACAAACTGTCCAAGCGTGATGAAGCTTTCAGCAAGGCTGAAGACAGATTAATGCAGGAAACCAGAGCAGTGAGAAACCCACTGGAGGTGCGCAGCTGTCTTTGCTCTCTGTTTAGCAATCCCTTCCCAATGCACCTGTTTGCATTATTAATTGCTTCCATTTCTGAACTGGCAGAAGGCGGTTCCTGCTGTCCTGACATTCGCTGGAGACTGAGGTGAGGTTCTGCAGCTGTCCCTGGACTGGGTTGGGAAGGGTTCACTTTTGTGCAGGAGGGGGTGCGTGTATGTGTCCTCAGACATCTCTGTACTGGGATTTGGGTTTTGTTGCTGGTGCTTTGGTGGTGACTGCCCACCAGGCTGATGGAGGGAACTCGGGCATGGCAGAGCCAGGCAAGGAGCATAGTTTTAACTGTGACATTCTTAAAAATTTGAAACAATTTTTGATTTTTTGTCAAGAAAAGGAATAAATATACAGGTTTTGTGGCACTGAAATTTGCTCTGCACTTGTGCCAGTTTCTCTGAATTTGTTTTTTTAAGAAAAAATCAAAAAGCAATAATTCTGAAAAAATGACAAGTGAAATTTTTCCTTTAAAGGCATTGCAATTTGTTGTTGTTGTTTTTGTGAAGTGTCGCTTATTATTATTTTTATATTAAACCTTTTTTTAATTTTTTATATTAACCTTTTTCGTCAACTGCTTGCATTCCAAATGAAAGATTTCAAATTAAACCAAGCATTAAGTTTCAGCAAAACCCAGACTTTGAAAAGTCTAAATTTATTCATGTTTTCCTGACAGTAGCACACTGTAGTCCAAATTAAAGTGGAAACCTGTTGTGCTGAGCTCTGACTAGCTCCTTTTGAAGACAGTGCAAGCCCTGAAAAAATATACAGCCTAATTTAGTTTACAACTAGGAGATTTAACAAGTTGGAGTGGATGTTTAAGGGAGGTCAGAGTATCTGAGAAACACACAATTATAAAGACTTACTTGTTAGGTCAAAAATAATGAATTTCAAGCTAAATCAGAGTGGTACAGAAAATACTTTCCCCATTTTCCAGAAGTTTTGACAGTTTCAAATATTTTCCCCATTTCTGATCTGGAGCAAGTCTGCAACTTCTCATGAGACAGAAAAGAAAAAAAAAAAAGAAAAAAGAGCCAACTCCAATTCATGTTCAAGGCTTTTTTTCTGCCTTTTATCAAGGTGACTGACTGATCTAACCACTGTGTTATTGACGATTTTGTATGAGTGAGCTCTCATCTGCCTGTCTCTTTCATTTTCTCCTTTTTCCAGTTGTTGATTGCCAGCACTCCAAATGAAACACTTTGAAATATATTTCTTCCTTCCTATGCAACTAGAAGTTCCCTCTGGGACCCCAGGTAACTTCTCAGTAACGGCTTTTGTACAGCCAATTTGCATCTTTGAAGGCTGTGACAATGTTTGCTGTCACAACCCATAAAATACAAATATTTCTGGTTAGTCTTAGTGAACGCAATCAACTTTTCTGCTGGTTTCTATTCCTCCCAGCTTCGGCTCAGACAGGCAGATGGGGTCCTGCACCTTTGCATCTCATTCTCCACTATTTCCTCTGAGTTTTGCCTGCAGGATTCTGATGACCCCATGGCTGTGCCACAGCTGTGGGGTACAAGTGATGCAATTGCTTTGGTGCAGAAGAGCAAAGCTTTCAGCCACAGGAGAGCTGTGAGCTATGTTTCTGAACAGCTCACCAGCAGCGCAGCCCTCAGGCTGCCCAGGGAGTGAAGATGTGCCACAAGTGGCATCCTGAGGTAGCCTGGGTAGGACATATGCACAAGGAGCTCTGAGGGCCAGGAATTAGTACCTGGATAATGACTAGAATTGGAGAAATAGACACTGCTTCAATCTCAGCAACGAAACCTTGACATTCTGTCTTTGGTTTCATCCATGTTCAGACCAGATCCTGAAGTCTTGATGTGAAAAATAGTGGGGCAGGAGATCTCAGAATTAAATATTGCAAAGAATTGTCTCCAGATCCATCACACGCCCTGCAAGGTGATGAAGCTGGCAAAGTGAAGCTGGTAAAATAAGATTTCCAAGAAGGAAGGCAAATAGGTGATGATCACTCCCAGCTACATCATGAAACCTCTTATTTGCAGAAGCAACAGCAGAAGTAAACACTTGTTGGGACAAAATGTTACTGTGTAAAATGTGATAAACTGTGAAGATTTTAGTTTTACCTGAGCAGCGATTCCCATTTTTAATAACGGAAACTGCGGTTATTGAGCCCAGCTACCTAAGGCGATAGATTGTAGGAAGAGTCTGCACACAGGCAGAAGCTGGCTGGGGCCACATTTTAAGTGGAATTGAACTTCCAAATTGAATAAAGAATTGGAACTTTTCTTAGATTTGAAAATTGAATTAGCCCACAATTTATCTTCCCCTGCATTTTTCTTTCTGTCACAGCTGCACAACTCTTCAATGCTTTCCCATCTGGAATATATGCTGCACCATTATTGTGGCTTCACACTCAATATAGTGTCCATTTCTCAAAGCTCCGTTTCTTTGAGCTGGACTTACAGGGAAAGAATAAATATCTCTCTTTGATATCAAATTGGAGTTACAGTTAACAATCACTTGGCAGACCAGAGTAGATTATTTTAATGAACACATCATTCTGAAATAAACCTTCCACCATCTGTTCAGTCCCGTAATTATAAAGGCAAACAACATAATTCATAAATGCACTATAAAAGAGTTAGAACAGCTTAAGATGACTGTTTGTTAGTTATTCCAGACAGTGATGCATCTGCTTACTTTATTGCTGTTTTGGGGGCAGGTAGAAAATAGTCTTTTAATTCTGTATTTTATGGCAGTCACTACCCCCCAGGAAATGATTGCCTGTAGATGATAGAGAGGTTGTTAAGCACAGTACGGTTTCTGGTTGGCATCATTATTTAGCCATGTCTACAATGGAAGTGCCCAAAAAAGATTACACAGACCATCCTGAATCCCAGTGGGCCAGGACTAAACTTTGAGCATATTTTTCAGAACAGCAGGAAAGATCCTGTGGTGTTGGAGTGCCCTCCAGGGTTAAGATGACTGCTGTTTTCTCCCGGAAAAGATGCTTTTGACGTTTTGGAGTCAGAAAGTTGAGAAGAGTGTCAACATAAAATCCAAGAATCCCTGGAATTTGCTATTTTAATTTGTGACGTTTTTCGTTTTGAAAGAGGCATTTTTTTTAATCTGAAATATACAAAATGTCAAAATGAAATGTGAACAAAATATCGTTTCATTCCTATTTTCTCTTTGAAAAAAAAAGAGCATGCATAATCCAAATGAAAAGTATTTTCATTAATATAAGCTGCATATTTAATTTTCAAAAGGTCAGTGCAGAATTGTCCCTCTCGCACAATTACCAGGTTCGTAGGCCCCATGAAATTAAAAGCTTTCTAGTAACCCTGTAATCTCTGGGCTGAATGACTCATGCTTCCAGCCACTAAAGGGAACTTCTGCTTTTGGCCATCAGTAAAAAACCTTTATAGAAGGATAAGAACAATATCTCCCACCTACTCAACGTGATTCCCAGGCCAAAAGGGAGCCAGAAACCACGAGCTCGTTCTGTCTTTTTGTTGATATGTATCAACACTGCAGAGCAATGTGAATCCATTTCATATTCAGTGCTGCAAACCAAGCAATATATTTAATACTTCCAGGACGAATAGCTCCTGTCATTTCTTTACGGCTTCTCATTTCTTCCTGTTTCTGAGATGAGCCAGATACTTGCAAGATTTTCTAGCAATAAGGTTTAAGCTTATTGTGTATCGTCCTGCTGCTGCACCTGGTTGACCTGCCACCCAGAGGAGACCAGCACATTATCAAAGGTGAGTTTACTAAAGGTAGGTCTTTCACTGCACCTGCGCATCACTACCTGTGATCTGCTTTGTCCAACAGAAGCCAATTCAGAGAGAATTTCTCTTCTAAATATATGAGAAACCAATGAATATAAAAAGAGTGCGTGAATGCGAAAACACAATGAGAACTGCTACAAGATAATTCCCTCAAGTATCAGATATATTCCTTTAACTCTGTAGAGATACACTTAACATTAATCTCTTGTGTGCTTTCAAGCGCAGGGCTCCCACCCAAGCAGGATTTCAAACCAGATGAACCCAGGTGTGGGGATGGTGAAGCCCTTACGGCTGCTTCTCCTGCAGGGGAGCTGAGCTCATCTGGATGGCAAACAAACATCTCCATCGCCTCCCCCTATGATTATTTCTCTTTATTGCAAGTTGACAGCCTGCAGAGCCCGTAGAGACATGGTATGATTAGCTAAGGAAAGTGCCTGGTGTAGATGATTTGCTAAATTGCCTGTTGGGGCTCTAGAGGAGAAACAGCCGACCAGACACAGTGGGTATCTGTCTGTCCCTTTGCAGCCAGGCCTGGGAACACACAGTACTGTGGCCAGGGAAATGCAATCCATCCTCTGCAACGAGCCTTACAACAGGGACCTTCCTTTGCCTCCTGTTTCTATTATTCCAGTTTTGGGGAGGGATCATCTTTTAGCTGCATGTAAAACCCACCTAGTCAGTGGATTTGATATCTCAAGCAACATTGGTCTATCCCCAAAGAGAAAATATTCCAAAATTCTTAAAATGCCCTAACCAAATTTGAAGTCTGTCCTCATTGTATCTTTTTAATTTTTTTTTTTAATAAAGAGGAGCAAATATCAGTGAACCATTCCCCCTCAGAGATTGTGCAGTCCTTTGGGAAAACGTGGGTAAAATCCACAGAAATATCATCAAAAGTTCAATTTTCCCATTGCAGCTGAATGGTGAAAATCTGGATCTCAGGAAAACATTTGGATTGCTGAATTATTTATATGGCTATGACAGCAATGTTGATTTTAAAGTCCTTTGTAGTCAAATGTAAATACAAATTTGTCTCTATCTCATGACAAGTGTTTATTTTTTTTCCACTCTTGAGCAGTTATGCTGAATATCTTGATTATCTTATAATCGAATAATGCTGTTCAGACCTTGTGAGCTGGAATTAAGTTTTTATCATTCTTTACTAAATTTCAGCAGGGGTTTTAAAAACAGCTGTCTCCAGCCCACATAATCCAGCCTCCGGTACATTTTGTAAGACTTCTACATGCCTCCTCAGATTTAAAATTAGCAGACAGTTCTCCAAGTAAGCAATGCCTTCAAGTGAGGGAAACATACAACTGGGGGAAAAAAAAAATTACTTTCTTTGTAAAGAAATAATCTATCAATGCATCTGTTTCTCTCCTTTGTTCCATCATTCCTGAAGGATGTTTTCGCTAGCTGAAGCTCACCTCTTCTCTCACTCTTAGGGCCACTTGCTCTAGTGACCTACAGCTCCAGGACATGTTCCCAGACCATCTCAACCAGACTTGGGTCAAGGCATTCCCGTACAATACCAGTAAAGTCACTGAAGCTACACGAGGGGTGTCCTCATTCCCAAAGCGGAGGTGTGCAATAATGCACGGTGGGTACGTGACTGCACCAGCTCACAGGCACTGCTGGCTTGGGTTGATGTAGAATAGAAACGTTTCTTTTTTTTTTTCTGTCAAGACCAAAATCCTTTCCAGTTTATTTATTTGTATGTTTACAGTAGAAGCATATCTTTTCTAAGGAGGATGTTTAACTCCCTTTAAAAGTGCAGGCAAATAATAAACTGAAATATGATTTTGAAATAAAATGTCAAAACACTTCAACATCTTGTTTCCTTTTCATTTTCCCCTGCTGAAAACATTTGCTGAATTTGACCCAATCAGTTTGCTTCCCTAGAACTGCAAGTGCTCATTACATCTTCCTTTTTTTATTCTTTTTATTGCCAGGCTCTATTAATGAATTTGGTCTAAGAAGAATTATAGGAGCCCATTTAAGCTACTTCAACAGCTAATCCCAGCACGCTGCTCCTTTGTTCAGAAGACTCTTGTTCCATGAATGGAGGAAAATCATACTGGTCTCTGGTAAGAGTGCTGAACACAACCTTTCACTTGGCACGGCAAATAGATGGGTTAGAGATTGATTAATGAAGGTAACTAATTAGGAGCCTGGCCTGAGTCAGCCAAGACATTTCACATAGATCAGCAAAGAAGCAAAGAGTTGAGTTCAGTAAAAGATAGGGCTGAAGGAACACATTCTTGTATGTCACTATTTCTGGGTACTGGCTAAAACCTTTTACATGATGTTATGAAGTCTCATTGCTTTACTGAATAATAACTGAATACTGAATAACTGACCCCTTAAGATGATATTCTTGATATATATGAAAAGTTAAAAAGCAGGAACATGACTACAGAGACCTTAATGCTAAGCAAATAGACAAATGCTAAACATGCTAATAAGAATAAAGATCAGCTAAGTTCTCCAGTGATATATTTTAATTAATTGTTTACAGAAGATTACCAGGGGCTCAGGACACCTCAAGACTGCAGAGGTGGCTTTTCCAACGATTCCTGTTTGACTGTGGGCAAACCATGCCATTCCTCTGATCCTTCTTTTATCGTGGATAAAATAGAGGCAATGATATTTAATTTGTATGCCTTGTCTTTAGATTTTAGCCTCTTTGCAACAAACATTGTGTCATTTCCTACACGAATAGTATCTGGCACAACTAAATCATAGTTTGGCTCAGGGCTGCAGTGCTCCAGCAGCAGCAATTAATCACCTACATAAAAAAATAGTTTGTTTCAACTTTAAGATGTCAGAAATGTTTTCCAGAACAGAACAACCTACAGCTGTAGGAAAGGTGTTTTATTTATTGGAGAACTTCTTTCCTCCACTAAATCCTGCCTCTGGGTCACGGACTGTAATGATCTCAGGCTGCTGAAATAGAAACCAGGAGATGATGGGGTTTGGTTGGGACCTCCTGTTTCTCACTGCACAGTCACAGTAATTAGATTCCACTTTCCCTCTGGTTCTTTTAGCTAAGCTTACTGAAAAGACTAAAGCCTCCCGCGCTGTCAGGGTCACGCTGCAGCTCGGCAGTGCTGTGCTTGCGATGCTGAGCTGGTGTCGGGACGGGACACTGCTGCGCAGAGCAGCACCCACCGCAGCGGTCCTCTCTTCCACTGACAGTGTAATACTGTTCTAAACTTCAGCATCTTGGCTTTACCTGACATAATTTCAGACAAGGAGAACGGCTGAGACTGGCCAGGCGCCGTGCCTGTCCCTGACCCACCGTGAATGGGTTTATTTTCCATTCCCTCCAGTGGAGATTGCTTTGAACATCCATCTGACGTTTGTCACTGTTGGCCAGTTATTAATTTTAACATTGATGTTCATAAGATATGCCTGAGATTTTTAATAACTTTTTAAGTAAGAACAGCAAACAGTCACTGAGTGGGGCCTGGAAGAGGCAAGAAATGCAGGACCTGATCCCTTGAGCATACATTGGTCACTGTGTTTGCATAGCTTATATATCTTCCTATCTGCCCATTCCCCAGCTCTTGCCTTATGAAACCAAACCTTCAGGAGTACGCAGCTGAACAGGTTAGATTTTTCAGCATAAAGCAGTGCCACCATTGAGGAAATGAATGCTTTGGGAGATGGTTACCAGATCTCCTCTGTGAGTCAGACTCACCGAGCTGCTGATGGCTTGGTGGTGCTTTGGTCACAAGCCCACAGGGCTCAACTGCACCTTAAACCAAATAACCCACATACCCAAAACACACCATCACTCTTGTCAAAGGTGTTCTCTGTTGTCAGCCTGACACAAGAAAAAATGCTCAACTGAGAAAGAAACTTCTGTTTCCCCAGGAGCTGATGGACTCTCCTCACTGTTGCCCCTGTGCTCTGGTCGCCTGACTGCATTTTCCCCTTCATGCTCAAGCAGGTGCCTGTGCCTTCCAGAGCTGTCAACCGTGGCAGCTTTCAAACAGCAAAACTCAATTTAAAAATAATCAGCCTCGTTATATCGTTAGCAGTTTTGATCCTGTCAGAAAAATAGCTGCCACGTTTCTCCAGCACATCCCAAAAGCATCCCACGCTCCCCTCGCTAGAAAGATTAGCAGTTTGTACCTCACCTCTTCCCGGGTGTAAGGATGAGAATCGCAGGCAGCCCTACACGGAAAAACACCCGACTCGGGATGTGCAAGGGGGTGCTGCCCCTCTGCTCCCCTCCGCCCCGTTCATGGAGACCTGTGGGGGCTCTGGCACCCCAGCTCTGCCCCCCCCAGCTCTGGGTGCTGAGCAGTGCTATGGATCGTAAACAGAAAGATGATGCTAGCTAATGCCCCTCCTGACCCCATGGGAGGGGTTGAAGACCCCCCCTCACCTTGATTGCTGAAGTTGACTATTGCAAAACGTCAGCATATGGTGCAAGAGTTTAAAAACAAGCCTGCTTTGCTTTTGTTCAGAGCTGCTGAGACAATGTCTGGGGAAGCAGCCTTGGATCCCCCATCAGAGCAAACCAGGGGATGAAGAAGGCATCACCAGGAAGGTCCCCAGGCACCTGGGCTGAAAGGTACTTTTTCCTCTTTCTAACAAGTCCAGTGGAGGCATCACAGATATGACAGAGATTATCAGCTGCCCCATGCCCCCTCTCTGCTGATACAGGGCCCTACCACTTGCCATTACTTTATCCAGCCTGATTTTGGCCATCCAAAGGGTGTTCCTGCAGTGGTTCCCTCAAGAGATTACTTCATGTGCGAATAGATGTCATCACTGACAGGCTTTGCTGACAGACATCTTAATTATGCTTGTCCTCTCTCCCAAGTGTTCTCTTTTCCCAGCCTCCTTATGCTTCTGTCTTTCAGCTGCTTGACCTGAATGATGTTTATCAGTTTCCCTATTTTCCACTGCAGGATGTTCTGCTCAAGTTTAGCAAAAGGCCTTGGACTTTGGATATTACAAACACAAATGTCACAATGACTGGTGATGAAAAACACGGGATCCACACAACAGCCACGATGATGGAGTCAGGCCAGAGATGTTGACTTCTTCCATCACAGATTTGCAACTTGTAATGTTAGCACAGCTGATGTTTCCACAAGAGAAACAGAAACTTGGGCACTGAAGGACAGAAACTAAGGCAACTTTAAAATCAGCAAATGAGTTATTTGTTTTCAGTGATCTAAATCCATTTGCTAATTTTAAACAAGGGTAAACAAGTAAGCAAATGAGTGAGACCATTCAATGCCATGCTGCAGAAGATGAGCACTTTCCCCTTTTCTCACATTAACTCTGTATTTCCATTTCTCTCTCATTAATGTTAAGTTTGGCACTACATTATATGCTCTAATTACCTGCAGATTTTGGCCTACAGTTCATTTTCACACCATAATTAATGCAACATTCATAAGAGGCACAAATCTGATAATTAGGAGAGCACTGGGAAGTGCTCGCTTGTGTTAGAAATACACATTTTCGGTTTATAACTACTCACGATGGGATAGCTCATAATAGGCTTCTGGTTTTTAAGTAAGGTGTTTCAATTACTGAAGTACAAGCAGGATCAATTAAGAGTATTCAAATGGAAGATAATGAATGTTTTTTAATAAATTGAGATCTCACGACTGGCATAATTAGATCTTTCATCTGCTAGGAAAAAACACTGGCCATTCGTCAAAGCTGTGGAATGAAGCAGTGGCAGAAGCACTTGGAGCTGTTTCCTTGTGCTAGGGAGACACCACGATTTCCCAGTGTGCTGTAGACCAGCAGCCATGAGCCCTAAGATTGACTTTTGTTTGTCTGGCTTGGCACATGTAACACAGCTATGTGGGAAATGGGTGGCTCTTCTGCGGTGAAATATCCGGTGAAAAATTACTATTGCAGTTTATTGAAATCTTCTGGCAAAAAAATCTTCATCATTTCCTGCGTCTACTTAGTGTCTGCAATAGCAGAACTTTTTTGTATCAAAACAAGACTTTATAGAAAGAATTATGTGTTTTATAACAAAAGTCTAGCATATGCACATTGTTAATGTCAGTCACTAGTTTAAGTTCCTTTCTGAATAGCAAACTATCACAAACTCCCTCACAGCATCTGGGGCTCACGCATGTTCCCTCCTACTCTACACCCTGCTGGTAAGTTTTCTGGTCACCAGGGTACATACCATCCTTTCCTGCCTTTTGTAGGGTCAGTTTGCACACATGCCCATGCAATGTCTACAGTTTTGTATCCTGGTAACTTTTGGATACCCTGAAGGTGGTGTTGTGAAGCTGTCCATACCTTAAGGCACCTAATAGCAGGTCTTACTGACTATCCATCGTACTCTCAGGGAAGGACAGGTCAGACAGCAAACACTTGTGTTTCACCATGTTGTGCTGAATGGCAGTTGCCACTCTGCTTTCCCTTTTCCTCATGGTTTTTCAATTAATATTTCTGTGATATGCATTAACTAGCACATTCCTGACTTTGGACCACCTCTCTCTTACAGCCCACTGGGTATGAATTCGTAAAACTTTATACATCATATTATGAAAAATATTATCATGGCAAACTTTTGAGCTGTGCTCATAACTAGTCTTATTTTGTAAGCATTTTATTAGGATTAAATGTCATACCACAGATGGAGACATTGGAAGTGGGTGCTTAATTTGAGTAAAATCTCCATATTCTCCTCCATACAGCCTTGGTTTGACAAACACACACCGCTTTTCCCCTCCATGCACTAAGGGCAGCAGCAGACCCTGCATGCTCCCCATCCTACTCTGTCCCTCCCATATACGCCCCACTTACCCACATTAATTCCCTGCGTCACTGTCCTAAACAGTTGCTCCTCATTTTTAGCTTGGTGGTTAAAACTGATACCAGCATAAGCCAGTAAGTACATATTGCTGGGTGGCTGTGTTTTCATTCCCCTGTTGTTCTTCAGGAAGGATGATGCTTCATTTGCTCATCCGCCTTCCCTGCCAAGAGCTATTTCCCAGCTAGGTTACATCGTCTTCAGGAGTGTGCTGGGGAGGACAGGAGGTGCCTTTGATGGCTTCTTCATTTCAATATGATTCAGAGGTTGCTAAGTCCCCATTTTCTGATAGCTATATCCCCAAACATCCTGTGACAATAGGCTGTTATCTGACTTCAGCCTTTCCAATCTCAACAGGAGTGTTCCTGGACATCTGGTAGTGAGAATCTCATGAGTGATGCCAGCTACTGCTCCCCTCCAGGCTCAGGGACCCTCTGAACTTCTGTGTGCAAGAAGGACTTGAGGAAAACATTTTCTCATCTGAGCACCATAGCAAGGAGAATCTCATCTGCTCTGATGATGTCCGAAAGAAAAAATGTCAAGCTCAGTCTGAACATTTGAATACACCATGTCCAAGGATGCTTGTCCAAGTGTCGGGAGAGGTAAAAATCTGAAGAGGAAAGAGCATAGCTGCAAAAATTTTCTAATTTTTTGTGAGAGTGGGGAATCTTGCAAGAAACTAGGGAGCATAATCAAAGAAATGGTTATCCTCTGGTGGGTTTCATAAAGTAAAAAGAGCCCTAGGGAATCCCTTTTGAGATCCTCTGTTATACAAATGCTTTGTAGACCGGAGCATGACATTTAAGAGCTGTATCAATCATACTGATTTTGATAATAGGAAGAGGTAACTAGTGCAATCAAAATATCTGGCAATCAGCTGGGAGAAACACATACAATAATCACTGATAAAATCATAGTCCCTCCCCTGCTGACACAATTAAATTTTCAGTTTTCTTGCAGAAATACAAGGTGGGGAAATTAAGCGTCAGGTGAAAATAGTAATTTATTATACTTGATGTAAAGTGAAATGCCAGCAGAAAACAATCCAAAAATATTTTATGAATATTGAGTTTTTGGATTGAGTCAGCCAAGTTTGAGTCCTTTAAGCGTATGTGAAGCTCTGGAGTTTGCTGGAACAGGTCTGTGGAATATATATTTTCATTGGCATTCAAGTCCCATACCATAGTTTCACCTGCAAATGAGAGATAACAGCCACGAGGGTATGTGGTACCTAAATCTGAACGCTAACTGTCAGGAAAGATCATAAATATACTTGTCATTTGTGCTGTGGCAACAGACAGTGTATGTTTTCAATATCCTACAGATTCAGAATCAAGAGATTAATCAAGAGATTCATAATCAAGAATCAATTTGTTTCAGATGAGACAGATAAACCCAAAGTCACGACATCTTGTAACTGGCAAATTCTGTTCTGCAAGATCAGCTTTTTTAAAGTCTCATCACTTCTTAGCACAGGTACAACTGTTCTCCAGAGCAGAATCCGTTCAGAAAGCACAAGAACACAAGCACAGGCACCTGGGAAGAAGAGTTGATGTCCCAGCAAGCCTCAGGTGCAAAATCACCCTTCAATCCACAAATGAAACTTCTCTCTACATGAGAATTGCCATTAGCTTACTTAAGGAATTTCTTTGTAGTCTATCCAGCACAAGAAATATCAGTTTCTTTTTTAAACAAAGAATGTTTAAAACATAAAACCAAACCCAGACGTTAAGTAAGCAAAACCCCATCTGTGTTTTTCCTTGGTTTATGCTGGTTTAGGTCCTTCAGCCTGAGCCAACAAGGTTGTATTGGTCAGGTTTGCTTTACAGGGTGGGACCCTGACCAGGTCCTGGCAGCGTTTTCCCTGAGGACATCTGCTTACCTGGCTGAGCCCTGCCTCGTCTTTGTAACTAATGGGATCTTGGCTGCCCAAGGGACTCCCAGACTGAGGAAGGGTGTTTGAAGAGAAAATGCCACTCTGGCAGTCAAACTCAGCTATGAAAACATGCTGAGGACATTCAGATAAGACTTTAAAAACTTTTTCTGAGAGATCAGATTGTGCTTTTTTGCACTGTTCGCCACCACAGTGAGAACACCTGCATGTGCTGCCTTGGGGGTTGATTCCTTCAGGCAGAGCTGGTTTTCCTAAACCAGGCTAGCCACAGAGGTGATTTATTTCTCCTCTCCCAGCCCTTCAACCTATGGACGTGATGTCCAGAGCACCACAGTCTATGCTGTACAGTAATTCAGATGTATCGTTGAACCCACTGTACTGCAGCTTTTCTGAGCCTTGGCATAAGCTGGCAGAATATCAGCCTCTGTCCGTGTCTCTTCATGTTTGTACCTGGGGGTGTAAACACTCTATCTGCATACACCTGCTGTTAACACTAGGCTACCTGATTCCTTTTAGTCCTTCTGCAGATGTGAGTATTCCTTCAGGGTTCACAAAATCAGCAGCCCCTGCTTGTCCATTGCTTTATATATTGCCTTCAAATTTAAAGTGCAGAAGCAAACAAGTAATTTCAAACTTTGGAAGGTTGTGATATCGCCTTCCTTGGTTGCTTTGGGCCTCTGTATTTTCTGCTTCAGAGGAGATGACATAGTCTATAAATCTCTGCCTTAGCCTCTGCTTTGGTAAATAAATGTTGCTCAGATTTATGTTTGTTCCTGTTCTTGAGGAAAAGCAAAGCAATGATACATGTAGCAAATGGAACAGAAAATTGCATTTTAGCCAGCAGGTTTCAAGTGCAACTGACTTAAGTTTTCGCTTAACTACAATGATCACCTGTCCATCTTCTTGAGAAATAATCCCAATTTTGTATCTACAGTTCTTTGCGTTACATTGAGGCAATCCAAGACGCACTTTGCCCAATAATTTAGCAAAGGATCAAACCCCTGCATGATTAGCGTGATACTTGCTGTATGTATAAAGTACAACAAGGTTTTGCCCTCTTTTAATGTAAACTCATCTCTTGTTTCTAAAAAAAATGTGAAGGTGTATTAGCCCTTACAAAAGAAATAATAGGAGGTGTGCTGGGCTCTGCAGACATTTGGGTTTTGGTATTTTATCAATGCTCATCCTAAATCCTTTGCTTCTCAGAATGGCCAAACAGTATTAATTATTTTTAAAAGCGAAATGATTTATTCTAGAGCAGAGATCTCTGATTTGGCCAAAGCATGTGGTTTTCACACACTGTGCCTCTAAGCCCTTCACTTGTGCTAGTAATCACTTGTAATTTATAAGGGAGCAAACCCAAATATTTACCTTTGGGTGTCTAAATTGTGGCACTGGTTTCCATCCAGAGCTGTGCTATCTAAACTAATACCTGAGAACAGTATTATCTGGGGAGGACATTGTCACACCCTTGGCTAATAAGCACATTTGACAAGTGTGATTTCAGCCATGCATAGCAATGAAATTAAAAGTTTCCAAACACCCTCTGTGACATTGAGAATATCAACACTGAGCTCCTGGTAAAATGTTCCTGTTTCAAAGCTAGATGTGACCCTGAGAGCTCGGAGTTTCTGCTCCTGCTGCGCACGCTAAAAGAATAGAATAGAAAAGAATAATAGAATAGAATAGAATAGAATAGAATATTTTCCCTTCCAACTGAATATTCTATTCTATTCTATCCTATCCTATTCTATTCTGTTCTTTTAGTGTGAAAGGTGAAAGGGAGGCATAAGACTACAAGTGACTGGAGTGTGGGAGATGGGGAAGGAAATATTCAGGTTAGATTTGAACCCAGGATTAACACAGAGAAAATAAAAACTAAATATTACTCCATGGAGCAAGAAAATAAAGGAACATGCATTGTTTTGGAGGCACTAACAAAATACAGAGCAGAGTGTTATGCATGCTAATGCTGATCTGAAGGAGGAGATGCCCCTAGCCTATCCCTCTCTATGTGTTCTAGTATTCTCTAAACAAAAATAAATAAATGCAATTAAACTGACAAGAGGGAAGGGACCTTGGGGATTGGAAGGTGCTGAGAGACAGCATGACAAGAGCTGAATATACCTGTCACAGAGTCCTGTACACCTATTTTCATGGCATATGTCTTGTTGACTCTTATGCTCACACATAGGTGAGCTGACTTAAAAACTCTGGTCTGAGTGCATCACAGTAAAGTATGGGTACAACAAAACGTAAAGGAGCCTCAGGAGCTTGCTGCTGTCTCTCCCTCAGAATTCACCAATATGGAAAGACACAAGAATGTGAAGGACTTGGGAAGCTGAAGACACTGACCCAAGGTGGCAGCTTCTCCTGCCACCTTGTCCAAGCTGCCAGCCTTGACTTTCTTGCTTTCTTTGGAAGCCGTGGAGCAACCAGCTCTCAGGATGTCTCAGTAATTACTTGCATGGTCATGGGAAGGATTAGAAGGAGCCACATGATCACAAAACTCACTTTTTTCAGAGCACAATCACACCAGTTATGTCAGGGAAGCACAAGATTTTTATCATCAGACACCCTTAAATGACAAGCAATTTTTTTGATCACTAAGATCATTCATGTAGCAACCTGCTCACCTCCTCACTGCACCCCCAGACCATTTGCTATTGCAGACCCGTCGAAGGGGTTTACACATCCCGATCTCCACACTGAGCTGCCTGGCTGCTTGCAGCCAAATCTCTCACTGTTTTCCCCAGTAGTGTAGCAGGTGAGCCTAGGATGGGTTACCTGAAAAATAAGCCTTATTTAGCAAGCGCAGATGGCCATTATACTGTCCCTGTGTTTCTAATGCAGTCAGGAAATTACATTCAAACAGGACCACAAGATCTGGTGGCTCCAGGATAGAGTCATCACCTCATATACCATCTGAAAAGCAATTCAGTTTCCAACATGGAAGTAATTTCAGCCGACTATATTGGTGCAAAGTGTGATTTTCTTGCTGAGCTTTACAGCTTTTGAGTGATTGAAAAGCACAAAGCAAGATCTCACAGTGATTAACAACAGTCTGAAAAAACATGGTTTCAGCTACAAACTTGGTAATATACTGCCACTTAACTCTGGTGGGAATTTCCAAGCTGGCTGTGAACACACCATGAGGACACAAGACCAGGACATGGTGGTACTGAGACCTCAGACTATTTAGGAGGATGCATGGCTTAAGGAGACAGCCATTTAAAAAAAAAATGAGGCTGTAATGGCTGAGAAATAAAATATGGACAGAGGGTATCTGTTGAGGTCATCTATTATATAGGCATTAGGTTTGCAAAACCAGAACCTGAGAAAAGGTTGTATTGAGAGACTGAAGAATAGCTGCAGATTTCTGCCTGGGACACGGGCATTCCCAGAGCACATGTATAGCAAGAGAATATCACAGCTGAGGCACAAAAGGCGTGACACTGTAATAGGTCAAATGGGGATTTCTGGGCAGGGATTTCCCAGTTTTTGTAAAAAAAAAAATCTCTAGCTTGCTTTTACTTTTTTTTTTTTTTTTCTTTCCAGTTTGACCCAGAACAGCTAAGCTTCTTGCTTTCTTATTATGGGAGAGACCAGCTAAGATTTCTCTCCTGAAGTAAGAACTGATGACACCAAATACTGGAATTATCCTTTCATTCTGAACAGGCTAAGAAATGCTAATTTCTTCCAACCATTTCATACAGCTGGTGTGCCTGGAGTGTGGTAATTCTGTTACACAGACAAACCGTGTTGCTATCAGAGTATAAGATCAGAGCAATTAAGAACACATCAATCTAGCTGCTGTCTCTGGGAGTTCTTGTAAAGGAAATTTTGTGCATATTTTGGCAGTGCTTTATCTCTGCTACCAAACCTCCAGCTGGCAAGGTCGCAACTCCTAGCTGGTTAACAGACATGCCTGTGTTTGGCCAAACAAATGGGTGTGTTCCAGGGGCTACACACAACCTCATTAAATAAACTCGGTTGGCGAGCCTGGCATAGCAGGGTTACTGAAGATCATGTTCCAGATACGTGCCTCCATGAATTCAGCATGTCACAGCTGCTTTGTCTAGCCAATTTTGAATTGCTCAGTTTCATCTTCTCCAGCTGTAAATCATGTTGTTTAATTAATCTTAATTAAGTGTTGCGGGCATCTCTCGAGCTCAGTTATCTCTTTATTTAATTACAGTAACGTACCATATAATGTTCTCTGTTTGATGGGATGTTTTGCACAATAGTTCAATCCAGAAACTGAAAGAATCAATTAGTTCTTAGAATATGTCTCTAAATGGGTGGCCAAGTAAACTGCATGTTTGTCACAAATGCCTGGACTCGTTAGTCATGGTAATCTATTGCTGATATTATATACACAGAACCAGAACGCATCGCCTGGTTCCGCGGCTCTCAGATCTGTGTAGGCTCTTCTGAAGTAGGAATCAGACTAACATTAAACAGAGGTATCTGGCATTTGTCAGCTGCAAGGCTTGGCCACAGCCCAGGAGAGTTTACAGTTTTGCTCTTGTTCCATAAACATTTACTGACTGTGCACTGGCCCCTCTCTGCATCCCAGCTACCCTGTGCCATGGTCTGAGCCATCGCTCAAAGCAGACTGACGGTCCGGGGACACGTGGCACACCAGCGCGAACTCGTGTCAGAGCACAGCCAGCGCAACACAGGACCACTGCTCCTGGAAAAGCATCTCAGTGTTTGCAGTGGCTTCACAGCCAACAGGACATTTCCTTCCCTACCTCCTGCCTGCGGATCTTTACAGGGCCATACCAGTTTCCTTCCTCAACAAAGCCCAGAGCTGCTTTCCTACCCCTTTTCTTCACCGAAAAGAAGCTGGGTCAGCAAAAAATGGAACATTACAGCAAAACTCTTGCAGCAAGGACAAAGCAGAGCAAAGGCAGGCGACTCCCAGAGCAGACGGCAGCCCCCGAGCTCCCAGGGCAGTGTGGTGCCGATGCTGCTGCCCCGCTGGGCTCTGCTCTGCTCGTCAGCTTGACGTGTGGCACCCTTTGCCATCACGCTTTGCTCCCTTTGCTGCACACGGCTGTTATTCCTTCAGCAATACAAAAGGAGGAGAGCACATGAGCTGCACGGGCAGCCAGGGGAGGTATACAACCCCTGATGATGGATGGTTTAAGATGAGAACTTTCTCTCCACCCCCCCACCCACCCACCCAGACAGATACACTCAGTCACACACACACTACCGTAAAAGTACAATGCTTGCTGAAGAAAAACATGCAGTCTGACTGGTTTGCTATCTACATTTCCATGAACTTTCTGCTTCTTCTTGAACCAAGCAGGGAGGTTTAGATGCATCAGCAATCTCTCCATGTGCAGGCCACTTGGTTTTGGTTAGGAGACTGATGAGAACGTGGTGATCCTTGGAGACTCAGAAATAAGTACTGAGGGGGAATTACTCCAAAGTAGCATGCAGCTTTCATTCATACTTCAGGCATCGGCTTCATCCAAATAGGGAGAAAATCCAGCTGGCCCAAAGCCCTTACAAGCTTAAATGCTGGTTTTCCGGTACATATGGCAGTACCATTCAAAGAGCTATGACAATGATACTGTTTATAGCTCTGAAAATGGCGCTGCCATCTGCACCATGGTGCAGCGGCTCTGCTCCCCGGGATGCGGCTCTGCGGCAGGACCCAGCCCCTGCCCTGCTCTTCTACGTGCTCAAGCATTCTGCTAGAACACAGCACAATTCCCAGGTCGTTAGTTGAAATAAACTGAGAATGGAGGCAGGATTTTGGTTGAGAAATCCCTGCCATCTTAAAGAAGCGCACCCTTGAAGTTCCCGTTGCGGCTGTCTGGAGGAGAGGCCAAGGAGGTGCTGGCTGCAGTCTTCTGCTGCTGGTGCTGCCGCTGGCCCCCCGCACGCTGTTCCCTGCCCATGCTAAGGAGGCTGTTGCAGAGGTACAAGGGGAATACAGAGACACAACCACACGTGCACGTGTGCACACAGACATGTGCCAGTTTCCTCTTTACCCTGCCGTTTAACAGGAAAAAAAGGGAAAGCTGTCCTCTCTTTCCTGATTCCCCCAGGTTAACAGGCACTTTTTCTTTCCTTCACTTTTGATTCAAGGCAAGCTGTTGCAGTGGAAGTGTCCTGCACTCCCCTCCCAGACTAGTTAGCAAATGCTGGGTAACACTGGACATTAATTCATCCTGGAGAAGAAGCACACAGCATTCGCAGGGCACAATGCGTGTGCTGCACCTACCGAGTAAATTGCCAGATATCCACTTTCCGACTAATCCCAGTGTGCTGCTTGCAATTAAGCATCGATCATTATTGTTGCCCTTTCCAGCTGGAAGCCAGTTCTAGGCTGGGTATTTCCAGTTGCTCTTTGAGAGCAGTCTTCAAAATTAAAAGATTTACGCTTTGCAAAATTGTGCAGATCCTCATTTGTGCTGCTGAAACATCTTTCCAAGACAACTGTTGTATGACTGCAGCCAGAACTCCCACCAGAGATTATCCTTATCACACTAATGCATTGTCAAAGTAGGAAGAAAGACAAAAAGGAGCTTTTCCTTCTCCTTGGCAGCAGCATCCTACCTGCAGTCTCCAAGGATGACTGTGGGAAAAGGTTTGTGTTACAAGTTGAAAATACTTTTTCTGATGTCTGAAGTGTTTGAATCAGCTGTGTTCCTACGACAAGCACTGACAGCTTTCCTCTCAGTGCTTTTAAGCCTTAAAAACACCCCAGCAGGATCTCAAATAACTTTTCTGCAGCCTTACTGAGTACCTCATCAATAACAACTGTGACAAAATCAACCAGGGGACATAAACAAGGACAAAAAGAGAAGCAGAAGAACAAGAAGCAGCTTTATCATCCCCATTCTGTCTCTTGCCCATGTTAAATCAGCCCAGAGCTGATATAACCCGTGGGGGTGACAGTGCCTCATGGAGTTGGCCAGAAGACCACCATCATGCTCTGGCAGAGCTGCCTGTGCCATGGCCATGAGCAGGAAAGCAATGGTGCTGGCTGGCTGGGACAGGCTCCTGGCTATTGACTTTGGCTTTCAAGCCAGCTGGGGTGCCCACGACAGCCCCAGCACAGCTCTGAGGCACGTCCCACATCAGCCCTGGGGACTGGCGAAAGGACCCCACTGCCTCTCATGCGGTTTATTAGCAGTAGCTGCTTGTCCTTCCTCTGCATCCTCACCCACGCAGAGCATCCCTACCACATCCTGTTTTTACCTTCGGTTTAACAATTCAGGGTAGCATCACTGGTAACTCAGGTGTTTAGAGCAAGGTTAATGCAAGGGCTAAAATAGCTTTAGTCCATTTATCTCATAGAAATATAAACAACTTCATTTTCTATTCACAGAATAATATAAAGGGCTCTAAAGGACAACACTATCTCAGAGAAAACTTCTGCATAGGTTTGAGCACGTATTTTCTAAGTGGAGATTTGATTTTAAAGATTTGGCAATACTTTGAATTTACTTGTCCCCTGAAGGGAATATATTTAAGCAAAGTGCTGTATTTTTTTAATGAAATCATTGTTCAGAAGCATAACCAATCCTCCTTTTTGACTAAAATTTTTTTTGGGGCTATGGATCTACTTTCTTTAGTATTTTGGGAAATGTATGCTGTCAAAACTTCATAAAGAATTTTTTAAGGGCCCAGGAGTGTAGGAGCGTGTTTGTGTGTCTGGCTCTGTAGCTAATTGTCAAAGCTCACCAATGGCTTAATGAATCTGTTGTAAAACTTCTCCCTTTGAACATCCCTGTGGAGTTCCATTTGGGAACCCCATAAAGTGTAGCTTCCTGGCCAAAGGAGCTAGCAAGGTTTTTTTAACAGCAATTACTTGTACTAAAATACTATAATGCAGCTTCTTTCTGCCCCGATGCTCCAGCTCTCTGCTCTGACTCACAAAGTGAACCTCTCATTATCCTTCACCGGTGACACCGAGGCAGAGTCACCCACCTCCTTAACAAAAGAAACGGAGCAATCACACATTAAACGGGGAGGCAGCCCCAAACCAAAGTACTGTTCTTAACTAATTCCATCATTGCAGCCTGCCAGGGCTTCTCAATTCATCACAGTTCCATGTTTTGGAACAGCTAAATTCACTTCTGAATGAATCATGCGGTTCCGAGATTGCTTTGGCAGCCTGCATGGGCTTCTTGCAGACCCTAATCAAAGTAGTGGGGACTTTAAAGACTGTGATAAATACGGACTAGATTTATCAATGTCAAATTCTGAAATACAGCTCAGCACATCACACAACCACAATAGCAGGAGTCCATCCTGTGAAGGAGCCTGCCTAGCCATGGGGTCAGACCCGTGATTGCTGCTATTTAGGTACAGCAGGGTAAGAGGCAACGGACTGTGCTGATTTACACAAGTGTGGACTGGCTTGTGCAGTGGCCTTTTGCTTTTTTTGTCCTTGCTCCTTGTTGCTTTCCAAGATACTTTTGCTGTTGCCTTGACCTTTAGAGGCATATTTTTCTCTTTGACCAGGAAAGGGTAAAATCCTATCAGACCAGATTGGTGAGGTTTTGTAACTACTTAGCAATTGTAGTTGATTGATACAATTGACTATCTAATGGAATATCAAGATTTTCCTCTCTGTGACTAGCAGAGAAAGTGGAGAGTTGTTATGTCCAAGTGCTAGTGGGTCACAGGATTTGGCAGGACCTCAGTCAGCTTGGATTGTTGTGGGCAGAGCTAATGATTTCACCGTAAAGCAGAGATGGCAGCACACAGAGCTGGAGACTGCAGATCACCTTTTGCTTGCTCTCTTCAGTTGAGCTTTTTGGAAGAACTGCAACTGAGAAGGATTACAATTAAGTGATGGACACGCCGAGCAATGTCTGAGTAGGGATAAGAGCATGTGGCCATATGATGGGAAATGACAGTGAAGAAATTGCCGGAGGGAGGAAAGGAGACACAAAAGCTCACATGAGGACAAACATGCGACACAAAGAGCTGAAGGAATAAGAGACACGTTAGGCATCTATGTTTGAAATCTAGACCTTTGAACTCTGTGCTCAACTCCCACCTGAGTGCCCAATAAGCCTCTTGGATACCTAAATGTGAAGAACCCAGAGCAGCTGTGAACCTGCCTCATGCCAAAAACTCCAGGAGCCTCCTAACGTCGCTTAGAGCAAGTCTCAGCTTTCCAGCCCCATCCTGTCAGCTCAGCAGCTTAGTGACCCAACAGGAATTTGGAGATCAACCTTCAGGTCTCCTTTTTCCTGGACACAGTCAAACTTGTTTATCCCCCATTCTACACTGACCCACCACCTCCAGACTAGTAACTGCTTTCACGTACAGATTCCTGTTTGTGTTTTTCCATTCTGCACAAGTATTTAAATACATACCCAGTGCAGGATGACTTTTTAACTTCTGTGGTTAATGTCCCTCCTAATCCAATGACTGCTTACATATGGCAATACTAAGTAGCACATCAGCAACTGAGAAGAACCAGAACGACCTGACCTCTGTGCCTCATCCAAAAAAAAATCACGGAGTCTGATGAGCAGAGCGAGGTGCTTCTTTCACCCCACCTGGCTATTGCTGCCCTGTGGGCCAGCACAGCTCCTGTCCAAACCATGACAGAGCCCAGGGGTGAAAGGATCTGACGGCTTGAGACTGTGCCTGCATTCCGTGCATCCGTATTAACAGACATGCAGAAATGAGCTGAAGAAGACAGTCAGCTGGTCCTAGGCAGTGGCTTAGGTAAAGGAATAAAATCATAATCCTTGGTGATGGAGCTCTCCCTGAACTAAGATACTGCCTGTTCAGGGCATCCTTCAGTGTGGTAGAATAGTGTCTTTTTCACAGCTGAAATGCAGCTTGCAGGGTGCTTGTGTACAGAACCTGGCCAAGAGAGAGTCACCAGAGACAGCTGTCCCTGGGAGCCAGGAGATGGGTAAGGCAGCAGGAAGCCTAACGAGCCTCATTAGCACCAAGTGCCTCAGTGGAGAGGAGGAAATAAAAGACAAGGGTGAGAGAGTAATGCTTCTGGGTGCTGGAGTGGGTGTGGTGATTAAAGGAGCTCTGCTAGTGCTCTGGTATCCTGGAGAGCATTGAGAAGCTGAGGGAAAGAAATTATAAAAGACAGGTCTGAGAGAGAGTGATAGATGTGCTAATCCTGTTCTCCCTGATGGGTATTTCAGCTGACGAAATCCTTGTGGGTTGGGAGTTATGGAGTTTGTACCTGGGCTCTTCTAAGTGCTTCCCTTTCTCTCTCCTCTCTCCCAAGTGAGAGCTGGTGCTCCCTCTCCTCTCTGCCTGTCTAGCTGTGAATGAATGCTGAAAACCAGAGCTGCTGTCATAGCCTCTGAGGTGCAGGAACCCTGTCCATCAGGGATGGAATGGTGTGATACTGGCAATCATTGCTGGGGGACTGCTCTCCCTGCCCTGGACACTGCAAAGGGTGAGAAGATCTCTTTTCTGGGTGCTTTTGTACCTGCAAGGATCCAGAGGATAGTCCAACCAGCTCTGAAACACCATGGAGTGTCCTTCCTAATCCTTCAGGTTTCTGTGATGGCCAGGAACTGGGGGACGCTGAAGTTACTGAGGTTTTTCTTCTCTTCTAGTAATGTGCTCTCTGAGCAGTGCTCAGTGTTGCCTTCCTGTCTAGCCAGGGATGCTCTCTCTGTGCCTGAGGTCCCTGCTTCGTGTTACTCTAAATTAGCAGCTTATGCAGCTTCCATGGGCTGCTTTCAGCGAGGCATTTTGGGAACCCCTTGTTGCTGAGGTATGTCATCTGTTTCTTACAGCCTTTGAAGGGATGATGCCAGCTCCCTGTCAGCAGTGGGGAGTTCTGCAGTACAAAACTTCAAAAGCAGGTTGAGCACTGATACAGGGAGCAGATTGTGGCCTGATCACAACTCTGACTCTGCAAATGTTGTGTCCTATCTAGGGAACCTGGCTATGAAAAGTTACAGATGGCAGAAACAGAAACTGCATTTTCCACTTTGAACTCTGCTGTCTTGAAGCAACTGTTGAAGTCTGCTGCCTCTCTCCAGTATCTGAGTGTCCTAATGAGGAATAAACAAAAGCATTGCAGGGAAAAAGGAGAGAAACCCCCTGCCTGCCACAAATCTGTGGGTATAATTGGAGGTTTTGTTGGTACTGGGAGGTGCAATCTCCCCAGGGTCTGTGGCTTCCCTGGCTGGATGCAGAGGGCATGGTCCAGAGAGCAGGCGGAGGGATCAGTAACATGGAGATGCTGGAGCAGTTGTGGGTGTGTGATGCTGAAAAGCCAGATGCATCCTGTGTGTCTCTTGATGGGAGATGCAAAAGGCTGGTCAAGTATCAGTTCTTGTGACTTGTCATCCCAGTTTCAAGGTAGGGAGATTGTCATCGTGACTACCAGGATTTTCTTGGTCCTGAAATGAGCTCTGCTCATTTTCTGTACCTTTTTTCCAGAAACATCTTGAGCAGGAAGCCAATTTCACACATATTCCCTTTTTCTTTTTAATGATGAGCTAATTGGAGCTGTGTGTCTGGAAGTGCCTGACCCCTGGAGCATTTCTGTGACACTTGTCCCACTGTGGCAGGAACCCAGCTGCAACCCTACACACCATCCAAGGGAGGAGGAAGCCTCAGAGCTGTCAGAAGGTTTCACTGACTTACAACAGGTACTGGAGTTCCACATTCCTATGAGAACCTCTTGTGGCTATATCTGAACTCCAGGAATTATTAAAAGTCCTGTACACTTTATGCATGCGTCAGGCTTGGTCCAGCCAAGAGCCACAGAGAGCTCTTCTGTCCTGAGCACGGTGCTGTGCAGCTCTAAGGTGAAATTAATCCCAGCTTGTTACTGTCCTCTGTATCTTGTTCTGTCCTTCTGTGTGGTGCCTACTGGTGAGACCCTGCGCTGTTGTAACAAGTCCATTGTGTGAGAACAGCCATCACCAAAAGGCAGCGTTCCTGCTGCATGCTGTCCACAGCATCCCATGGAGCCCACCCTCAAGGTCCTGGGGTGAAACAGCCCCATTCAGCTGGGATTTCTGCCTCTAACCCACAAATCTTAAGTTATACATCAAATGAGGCTTTAAATTGTGTTACAATGAATACTGAACAGACATGCACAGAGCTGCAGTAATAAAAGAAAGGACTTACAGAGCATGTTCATGGTTAGACAGGAGCTGGTCTGCTGCAGAAGAGCAGGAGGAGCTTGGAGACAGAGGAACAGCCACTTTTAGTGCAGAAAGGAGGCAAGACAGACACAGTGAGGTAGTAAGGGGAGAAAGGAAAAAAACACAGAGACAGTTAACAGGAAAATGCTTTCCAGCTAGCCCAACATTAAACACCAAGAAGTTACATTCCAATAGTGTCAAAGCTGGAGCTACATCCCCCAACACTCTCACTAAAGGCGAAACCTAGTATTTACAGTAGTGGTGGTAACTGGGTTAAAACTGTATGAGCCATCAGGAAGGTCCTCTTTTTCATAAACCATTTTGGGAATCTGTCAGCGTTTCAAGAATATCCTTTTCCTGTCTTACTGATATGATTTTTCCGCTGAGCCTGTTTTCCAAAAGTTCTTCACTATTGCTCTAGGAAGGGATTTGGTGGCTACATACTGTCTTCCTTCTGCTAATTTCATGAGTACCAGCAGCCCATTTGGTCTGATTCAGGATCCTCTTTTGAGAAAGTCACCTGTATCTCTTAAACAAAAGTCTAAGGAGTAGTAGCTAGATCACTTAATTTCTACTCATGATAACTGACATGTTCACTGCTAGGAAATTTGGTTATGGAGGCAATGCAGACCTGCCACAGATCCCTGGCTGGTGAGCCTTGAGCCTTTCGACAGCTCTAGTATGCTGGAAAAGCCGGTCTGCTTTTTTAAGTACAGATGGGGGAGTAACAGTTGAGCTCCTTGGTTTTGTCAGACTGCAGTGCAGGAACGCGGCAGTTACTATTTAATTTTTAGTAAAGTTATAAAGATACCTGGCTGCTGGCCAGCCCCCAGTGCTAACTGTAAAAATAAACTGCTGTTGGCTGTGAACAAGGTATTACTGGTCTCTCACCAGCCCCCGAGGTGTAACGGAGAATTACCAGTGCCTCTTAATGCACTTAACAGCTGTAACTCCCATTCCTAGTCTTGGATTTTTCTCCTGACCAGCTGTCAAGAGCCTGATAAAGTACAAATGGAGAAGAAAAATTTCCTAAATAAACAGCAGAAGTTCTGATGTGGAGAAGTTGAGAGCTTCTTAGACCTTTTCACAAATGGGGATTTCCTTGGATTTGATGGATTTGTTTGGTTTTTTTCCCCATTCGCAAGGCACCTGGAGATTTACAGGCAGACCTTGGTCCCTGTTGTAGATTTTAATGTCACTGTTCTCTTCACCTGGGCTGCCCTAGGGATAAAAACCAGCCTCTTGCCTGTGTATAGCACAGGGCCTTACTAAATGTTTCAACCAGTTGTATCCTTCTGGGGGAATCTTTAATTTCTCAAGATATAAAGTAAAAGAAAAGCCATGCTGCAGTTGATAATTTTCTCTCTTGCATAACTGCCCTCCCTGTTAGAAATTTGTGCCTTATTTTCAGTGCTAATGTTCTAGTTTCAGCTTTCACTCGCAAGATCCTCTTTTCACTGCCCTTTATACTAAGCATTGTCTTTGATTGTCTTCTGGAAGCTTTGATTAAAGACCAGCTTCCCCTTTAGGCACCAAATAAGAGATGATCCATGAATTTCTCACTGTAAGCCAGGCTTTCAAATATTACAGTTACTTTGTGCTTCATTCCCCTTGAATTTTCTGAGTTTCTTTTTCACATTTCTGATCTGGGCACATCAGAACAGACTACAGCGTAGCCTGTGACCACACCATGTCAAAGAGTCACTCCTGTATTTCTACTTGATATTCCTTTTATTTCTCCATTCGTGAACAGGAGAGAACCTTTTGCCATCCTGACCCATGAGTGCACTGAGCTGCCAGATTTGGTTCAGCTGCCTGGTCTCGGTTACACACAAACCTCATTGTCTGCAGACCCGTTGCTTGCCCTGATAGACTCCCACTTACAACCAGCTCACAGGGATCAGAAAATGGGACTCTGATCCTCCAACACCTCCCCAAAAAGGGAGTTTGGGGGAATTATGAGATGCAGGTAGGTGAAATCTATCTGTAGTGCAATGAAGGCTACCTATGTTTGCCTTTCCAGCCTTGAGGAGGGGATTGTCTCCACCCATATATTCAGGTCATTATAGGTACACTTCCAAGAAGCTGAGCAGAAAGTAATGAAATGAGAAGGTGGGGCTTTTATCCCATACTTATTAAAATATGTAAGCATCAGCTGTAGCACTTATTTCTTCAAAGTGTAGCAGATCTAGACCTCATTCTGCAACAATTATTAAAAATACAATGATAAATAAAGCAGCATATATAGAAAGAAGAGTGTGCAGTAGAAACTATTTGCCAAACAGAAAAGGACAGAACAAGCCTGGAAACATGAGGTACTTTGCAAGGTTGAAGAAGGCTTCACAAGCTGTGGAGGATGTGGAGGTTAGTGCTGAACACAAGTAACGAAGCACCTCACTGAATGATAAAGAAAAGAATTACACATTAGGGCCAACTGTGAGAAGAAGAAAAAGATGTGCACAAATAGTTAACAGACCTGGCTTATTTTCTGCATTCCATTGCTTTTTATTGACATCTCTAGTTTAATAAGAGCTTCTTCCTTTCAGCCCAACACCACCCTTGTACTTCTGCATCCATCATGTATATTGAGAGCATCATACCGGGAGTTGCATGATGTTTAGATCAGGGTTTTATTCTCCTTCTGCTGACTTAAAAGGGGGTTGGAGGGAAGGCTTTGCAATACACCTGGGTGATGCACTAGATTGCAGAGGTGAAGGACCCACACCACAACCATGGCAACAACAGCTGGGAATTTGGATTGCTGAAGAAAACAAATTTCAGGCATCTAAAAATTCATCTGAATTAGATAACTTCACTTACGTCATTAGATTATCATTTAGAGTTGTCCCTTAATACGTCTTACATTCCTGAGTGATATTCTGAAGACCAGCCTCTGTCCAACTGCCTCTCTGCTGCTTCCCAATATATGTATTTTCACTTAAAAGCACATATGGATTTTTGCAGATCACTGAGGACCTAATTGCCTCCAAAACGGTCAGCACCCAGGTCTGTACTGGAAGGGAGAAGCACTGCTGAAAATCAAAGCCTCTTCGTTTAGTTTGGGGCACTCTGAAATATTTGCTTGTAAAAAATCTGTTTGCCTTCTGACTTCCAACAAGATGCGCAGGCGAGGCAGGGCAGCTTCCGAGGAGCACGACAGCCTGTGTTCCTCAACCGCTAATTAAGCTTACAATAAGAAGCCCAAGGTAAGCATACACAATTTTACAGCCAAATCTTCCAAGGCAAACCCATGTGAACCTGTGCTTTGGGGAAAGGGATTTCTAAGGAAATTAATTTCACCTACAGCTTATTTTAAATGATTTTTTATGGGCTTGTTTTAAAATTTATTAAGAACAAAGATTCTTGCAAAAACAGATAAAGAAATGCGTGTAACTAAAGTGCATCATTTCCCTAAGTTCTCTGAGCTGTTTCTTTTATGGATGCCTCTCCTGCATCCTGTTTGCATCACTCCCATGTGATCACACAAGCTGAACAGGGAGCTCCAGGGATGCCGGGGCGCCGCAGAAGGTGCATCTCCCTGCTGGGGGGGTGGATGCGACACTCCTGTTGGGGTGGAGCTGAGCAAATATTCTCATCTTCTGCACTGACAGCATGGTGCTACTGCCAGGTGCTGTGTTGTGGATGGTATGAAACCAAGTGCTTTGAAGATCTCCTGGTAGCACTTCTTGAAGTGTCATTTGTAATTGCTTTCTTGCCTACGTAGTAGTTGCTTTGTGCAGTTCTTATCTCAAATATTGTATCAAAGTGTTATAAAGTGCTTTCATTGCTAATAAATACTAATGGCGGTGCTATAAAAACTTGTCAAAAAAGCACCACAGGGCACGAATCTCACTGAATAAATTATATGTGCCATTATTACATTAACGTAAACTGTTACTCTTTCTGTGCACTACCAGGCAGCTTACAGATCAATCAACGATAACATTATTCATACATAAGATTAACATAAGATACTACCAGTTTCATGATTTTTCTGTTGTACAAATACTTGAGTTTGCCTGTTTGGCTATGCTCAATTTCATGTATCGATGCTACATCCTTCCGTTCCTTCCAAAGTGAGAAATCCATACTGTGTTTGCATCACTTCTTAAAAAAGAAAAATAGTGTATTATTGTGGTTTGCACTTAAACAGCTGTTACGTGTCTTTGCAGCGGTGGCTTCACTTCACTGGTGGAAAAAGCACTGCCAAGACTCAGACCTTTGGAGACTTTGCAGCTAAAGGAATTTCTATACTTCATGTTGGGAGAGGTAAGGACTTCAGAGCAGTACAATGCTCCTATAAGGATGTCACATTACATGATGTGTGACATCATGCCTAGGCAAAGCACAAAAATGGAGAAAAAACTAAGAGAATGTGAACTACCTTTTTGTTTTTCCCTTTGTACAAGTGGATGTATATGAAGATAAGCTAAAGTCAGTCTAATAGCCACACATTTGTGCTAGATCATTTGGAAAATGGTCCAGAAAGGGTTATTCTTTACAGCAGTGTTTCCCAAGCTCTTTTGGCCTGCCTTCTTCCAGAAGAGCGCAAAATGTAGGCTGATGCCCCTGGTGTCCTTGCAAATGCCATGCCGATGCTTGGCTGATGCTATGGGCCATGCGAGTACCTGCCTGTCTTCAGGTACGGGCAAGCTAATGCCCAGGTGAGTGACCAATGGGTCAGTGGTTCCTTGCGATGCTGCATCCTTGGGGGATTGAATAAACTCACTGACAAAACCTTATTAGCTTCAAGAGGATCAACAACTGACCTGGAAGAGCATCCTTCTGAACTAGAACAAATTAATGATCTTGAAAGCAAACACCTGGATTCATAGTAGAGGTAGCATCATTTGCAGGTGGGTTTCAGAGTGACCTGCAAGAGTCTCACAGTGCATTCCCACTGCGCAAATGCATTTGATGTCGTTAAGGAGGGAACTGCAGACAGCAATGCCTGCTGCCGCAGCATCTAACAAATACTGGCTTATACCTGACATCCTTCCCAGGTAACAAGTAGCATTTTATAGATAAAGCTAAATGCTCTTTGGTACCATGTGCCTCCTCAGTTACTGAAGTACTGCGCTGTGTCTGACGGGCCCATGGAATAACAGAAATTAGCAGCCTCGTTAACATCCCTTCTGTGAAGTCTGCAAGAACATCTCTTCAAAGATTTAGTGACAGTGACACTTAACAAGTGTCAGACAGAATCTACATCCTTCCTTGAGGGACATGACTGACTTTGAAACTCCTGGCTCCCTCACTGCCAAGAAAGGTGTAACAAAGCAAGATGGTTATTTTGAATTCTGTGAGGGAAAGCAGATCAGAGTGAAGGAGGAATGTGGGATGGACCCCAGCAGTGCTCCTCCTCTCCAGCACAGTACTGTTCAAGCACAGAAAACAGCTCAGCTGTATCCTAAGGAGTGCTCTGTTGTGCAAAGCTCATGTCAAAACCTGTGCCTGTAATGTGTCCCCGTCTTCTAGAATTTAAAGAAAGTTCATCTGAGGACTCCATGGTAGGAGTCCCTGACCCTGCTACATGTGGAAGCACACAAAGCTAAACTGAGCTTCTGCTAGAGCTCGCATGTCTTCCTCCCCTGATGAAAGAAAAAGAGGAAAATATCAGTGAGTCTATTTGCTAGTTAAGTCCTTACTCTATTTATAGGATGAACTTTCATTCCACAGAAAGAAAACTGTTGGAGCTGTCCTCTCAGAAGTCCACACACTTTCTGCAGTGAAAGTATGAGACTGAGGCAATTTCTGCCAGCTCTGCCTCTGACAGTGCCTGCGCCATTCCCCGCCGGGGTCAGAGTGCCTCTGAGCTTGAGAGTTCATTTATAAACATTTTACATAGAAAATGCTGAAGCTCACTTTGATTCAAGTATGTGACATCTGTGGAGGAAGTCGCCTGCCTCTTTATGACCAGATGTTTACATGTTATCACTCCCTCAGAATGATCTTTCAGAAGAAAAACGCACATTTCTCCCCAGAGAGCAGTGGCTGTGTCCCACTGTGGACGTATCAGCTACCACTGACATCAGAGATACCCGCAGAGACCTCTTAAGCTTCCACGAGAGATTATTTCTTGTTATCCAAACAAATCAGTCCACCCTCAAACTTCTTTGCTGGTGGTCTGGAGCCCTGCAGCAGAGTCCTGGCAGGGCTGTGACAACCTCCCTGCGCTGCTCAGGAAAGCTCTGACCTTTTTGTGTAGACCCACACCTTGTAATACCCTTCAAATACCCCTCACACTGGGATCTGCCGTGCTGTTCCTGCTCACTTGTTGCCTTTGCTCCATAAGAAGCTAAAGTCATTCAAAACAGCAGGCATTACTAGAAAAGTTCACTCTAGCTGCACAGAGGTTAGAGCCAAGTCTCTCCTCCTGGCATCTCTCACTGGAATTAGTTACACTGGATGTGGAGCGGGCTGGTAACATTTTCTATGCTTCAGTGACCTCTTGGGAAGTTCATACGTTATGAATTTGAAGTGGTGTTTATAGGTTAAATTCAAACATGAATTTGTAAAATAGCGAATGGTTAATTTGTTTTGTACTAACTACTCGTGTTGACTTTGGGTATAAGATGCCAAGGGTATGAACACCAAGAGAGAGGAATTTTTAGTAAATGAATTAACTAGATATAACAGGAGAAATTAAGGAAAGACTTATTTTTAAAGAAGAAGCAGAACTTAAAAAAGAATTAACTAGATATAACAGGAGAAATTAAAGAAAGACTTATTTTTAAAGAAGAAACAGAACTTAAAAACCATCTAATAATGAAAGCTATTAGAAATCATTAAAGCATTCCCTGCAGAAGGTAAGGAATCTGCTTTGTCTCCTGAAAACTGAAAATAGACTTGGGACTCTGACATGTGTCACTCACAGGTTCCCCAGCCAGGAGTTACTAATCTTGCATGTTAAGATATGACTGCTCTTCTGATTATAATGTCTGCAAGATACAAAAGCTCATAGTGAAACTAGGCTTAGATTATAGGATTTCAGATGGTTTGACATCAGTAGTAAGAAACACCCAGGTTTATCCCTGCAATGTAAGAAAAAGACTTCAGGTATTAAGGAGCTTGTGCATCTCAAAGGAGAGGACTACACTGTGTCACCCGTAAGAGAAAGGCAACGTGTGTGGTTCAATGAGCTCTTTAGGCAAAGAAATAATGTAATTTAATCAGGATTAAATGAAGACATAAGGTCAAAGCGAGAATCCAGAAGAATCCCCCATTGATAGGGCTGTGATCAATGAAGGCATTGTATGCCAGGTATGAATCTCGTTGATAAAGATGCAACCATAAAGCACAATATAGCAACAGGATGAGTTCCAAAACTGCCTTCCAAATGCAGCCACCTGAATTTTAAAAATGCTGACTTCTGTGATGGATGACAGTAATGCTGAAGTAACCTGTGACAGCCAAAGAACAGAAAGAGTAATGCAGGAGTAAGGACTGGAAATCATCAGCTAATGCAGCAATAGCCTTACTCAGCTGTATGTAACGTTGATGTAGTATTTGCAAGACATTAGGTACTCCTAAAGGCATACATAAAGAAATATTTCATCTTTAGTGGCGACAAAAGCAAAGCAAAACCACATCTGTATCAATTCACAGGTCAGGTCATCTATTCAAGAGGCAAACGCATACTGAGCAGCAAATGTTAGCAGCAACTATAATCTTTTCTATGCCAAATAAATAACAACAAAAACCTCAAAATGGCCAATTTGCTGTTTTGAAATGTGCCATTTAAGATGGAAAGATGCTTACAGCTGACTAAGAACTGAAATCACAGGTGGACGAGCACGGCAGACAGGCTCCCAGCAGGCTGAGCAGGTACCTGAAGCGGAGGAAGCACGTGAGCCAGGCAGGCTGGCACTAGCACCCGCCGGCAATCAGAAATACAGGCAACGGTTAAGGATCCAAGAAGTGGCAAAATGGTAAACAGGAATCAAATCACAGCAGATGTAGTGAAAGTCCTTGACATCTTCGTGGAGATATCAAAGAGCTGCCCAAAATGTCTTGTGAGTAACAGGGCTCTTCTCTCCCACAGATGATACACCAAAGGCTTTTAGAAGCAGTTTTAACTACAGCAACAGGGAACCTTTTCCACAGTGTGAGTTTACAGAGAAGGAGGTGGTAATATATAATGCTTAAATCAGAAAGGAAGAGAGTTATTTCAAAAAAGAAAAAAAACAAAACCTAAAATTAAAATGCACTTAAACAATTAGCCCTGAGCTTGAGAGATGTCTGCTGCCACAATGAATAATAGAATATAAGAATAATTGCTTAGATTTATATAGCATCTCCAGACCTAAGGCATGTGGAGCTCTTTGCAAATGCTGACATGCATTGTCTAAAAACACTTTGATAAAACATATTAATCCCTGGAGAGGAGGGGAACAGCCCAACACATTCAGCACAGCTGTGCAAAGGCCTGTTGGGAGGTATGCAGTTGTAACAGAAGGGAAATAGGTGGATAGTGAATTGCTATCCATAATAGAATTTATTCAGGTACCAAAATTAATTTTAAACCTTGTTTTGGCTCTCTGGAATGAATGGAGAGAGTCCTAAAGGACTTGGAATCAGATTTAGTATGTTGGTATGAATTATATGGGATGTATATATTTAAATGTAATTGTTTAAGTTACATTATTTAAGTGATATGTTTTCAATAGGTCTGGGCATTGCCACGTAACAGGAGGAGATGTCAAGCAGTCCAGATGCAGGGAGCACAGTGCTGTGTCCAGCAGTGATCCCCTCTGGGCAACAGGTCCCCCTCCTGGTGCAGCGGGCAGTGGATTCCTAATTACAGCCAGAAGGCAGAAAATCTGCACACATCTTTGTCCACCTCATCACACCATTCCCAGCACCAGCTGTTCAGCCTCTCCTGTATTCCCAACACAAGATGCATGTCGAGAAGCTCAGATAAATATCATTACATGAGAGAGAATTCATTTCTCAGCAGAAGCTTTCCACTTTAGGTGTATAAACCTGAGTAAATGTCTAGCATCGTATCACTGAAGCAGAGCTGGGATTTAATTAGGCAGCCCAATAATGGTGCTCGTATCAGTAAGGACTCAAGTGAAATCAGGTTAAAGCTTTTCCCAACAGATAATGTCCTGCTTTTTCGGCAAGCCTCCAAACCAATTAAAACTGCCATTCAGATCACTTTGTGCAGAACAGGAGCTACTTGCTTTTACTGTCAGGAGACCTAGAAGGATGAAAAAATAAATGTGTGGAAGTCCAGCCCATCTTTACTGAGCGAGTCCCACCAGGCAGGTGACTTTCCTATTTCTGTCATGCACTCCCTTGCTGTTTCCTTGCACTATCTTTTGCAGGAGAGAAGAAAAGAAACTTCGAGGAAAGCTGCAGATGCTGGACAGGAGGGAAGCAGATGGGAGAACAGCCGTAGGTACCGAGGCTTTGCAGCGAGGGAGGCGTTTCAGAAGCCTTTGGGAGAGCACTGTCAGGGATCTCCAGGGCTGCATGTGGAAATCATGTTCTAGGCCAGCAACTGCAAAATGCTGGGGACGTGCTGTTCATTATGCAAACCGGCCGCGCAAAGCTGAGAGAAATAAGAAACAGTCATGCATGTCAAAGACCAGAGAGGTTTAATTGGAAAAGACAACAATTAATGTAAGTTACTTAAAGTTTCCATTTGAATCAGCAAGACAGTGAAGTGAAACCCAACAATAATTGCACAGAGAGCAATGTTGGCCTGCAGCAGGACGAGCCATCCCCGTGGCTTCTTCCCCTCTTCTGCTTTTCCTAACGGCACCCTTCCTTCCAGCACCGTCCTCCGACAGCACTGGAGGGGCTACCGTCAGCTGGATTGCTGCAAACTTCTGTAAACCAGATTGCTTGCCATTTCTCATAAATGATAAGCTTAAGAGAGGCTTTGCAGAGAGTGACAGGGCTGAGCCAGGGAGCCAGGGTTGCTTATGTGTGCTTCGCTGGCGAGATACAGCAAGATTGAGCAGGAGGCAGAGTGGTGTGAGCAGGCAGGCAGCTCCTGGGGTTGCTGGACTGACCCTGACTTTCCTGGATGGCCCATGGAGTACAAAATCCCTGCTGTTCCCTGCAGAAAGGGCTCTCCCAGAAACCTCCAAATTATATGGGTCATACTGCAAATGGGGAGCTACTGAAGCAGGGGTTAGGCATTCCCCAGGGAGATACAAACCAGGGCAATGAACAGCAAATCTCAGATTAGAAGGAAAGCCTCAGCTGGGATCCTGCCCCACCAGAATACATCAATTGCCTTCGTTACCCAAAGCACAAGTCATGCAATTAAAAATAGAAAAAAATGACTTGATAATTCAGTTGCTTCCAAACTCAGGGTGCCCTTCAGTGCCTTGGCTTCCCTACCAGAAACAAAATGATGCAGAAGAGAAGTTCTGATATTGAACCTTGTATTAAGCCAGAAAACAAAAAGGGGGTTATCTTAGCTATAAGCTCTTTCTCCAATATACAGACATATTGAAAGAGATTACCTTACTACAACTGAAGGAAACGATGGTATTTTAAAACCCTAATCCCCTCTTTCCTTTGTAGGAAATAAGATAAATATCTTGATTTCACTTGCTACAATTACAAGAAGTTTTTCTCTTACCAAAATTCTCAGTTTCCTCTGGTGAGGCATTTTTTGAGCTGAGTGCCAGGCTTCAGTGGTGTCCTGACTATTGGCAAGACAAGTGGGGTTTGGCTGATGGAAGGTACCCCCCTCCTCCAACACAGGGTGCAGCGGAGATGCCAGCATCAGCTTACCCGAGGGCAGGAGTCCCCGTGGGAGCTGGTCTGTACTGGGACAGGCAGCTTGCTTTGGAAGCAGGTTTTGAGGGGCTTGGCTGGCAGGTGGGACTGGTGTGGAGTCAGCGAGGACCAGGGAAGGGGTGATGCGCACACACGCTGCCCATGCACCCAATGCGATGCTGGCAGCGCTTCATTGCCCCAGGGAGATGGTGCGATGCTGAGCAGGGGAAGGAAGCCAAGGTCACCCCATGCCCTTTCCCTAGAATTTAACGATTTTGCAGAAGAATTTTGAAGTGTCAAAAGAAAAAAAAATCTTAAAACTCTTCAGTGTTTAAATTTAGCACAGATACCTAGGAAAGAAAAAGCAGGGACAGGGTGGGAGGAAGAACCTTACCCCAGACTTCAAAGATGACAGCTGAGAGAAAAGAAATTAGTGTCTCGACTTCCTACCCTGGGGATAACCCAACCTCAATAAAAAGCCTATTGCATTTACAAATACAAAGAAAGGCTTCAGCAATAACTTCAGAAATCACCTACAATAAAAAATAAGTCCGCCCCCACACAAGCTGGAGGTACACTGTCTGCGGCAATGCCGGCGGTTGCTTCAGTGAGCACAGACACGCTTTGCCCTCCGCAAACACACGTCAGGAGCAGAGCAGGGCTGCATCTCGGACACTGAGCACAGCTTCGGAGAGGGTCCCCCCTATCATTTCTTGCCATAATGTCCCACTTCCCCCACAGCTTTCCTGGCTGCAATTAATGGTACAAATCCTGCTCTTTATTTTCCCGACTGTGCTGGAGTCTCCCTTCCTCTTCTGCAGCTCTTCTTTTTTCTGATGTTTGGATTTTCAGTGACGTGGGAAGTGGCTGGTACCCACGATGGCAGCGCTGCCTGCCCGGGGGTGTTTGTGCAGCCAGAGCTGGCTACGCTGTGCCAAACAGCCCAGAAGCTCTCGCCAGCTCCTGCTTCCTTCCCCTCGAGGTGATGTTACAGTGTGACAGAAAAAGCCTGGAGATGTGTCAGTGTCACTGGTAAGTAAAAGGGGCCAAAACCTCCACTGGCACTGGCTCCCATTGACGCACAGCTGCAAGCACGCGTCCATTTCTCACTAGCTGAAGCAATCAGCCCGGCTGGCCTGAGCTCTCTGCCCTTTCTCCCCAGTTTTGCTTTTTAACCCTTGCACTTCAACAGGGAGGAAAAAGCTTCTGGAGGAGAGCTGAGAAGGCCAAGTGGTCTGGGGCTTGGCAATGGGAGCATCCATGGAAGGTGGGTGCAGGTGATGCGGGACAGGGATGGGATGGGAAGGGAAGGGACGGGACCCTCACTGCAGCTTCCCACCAGCCTGGCTGTGGCTGCTGCTTGGCCCTCCATGCATGCCCATGTGCTCTGCCATGCTGGATTTGCATCCTGACCATTGCAAATGCTTTTGCCCAGGGTGGATTCAGCCTCTGTGGCAGCACATCAGCTGCCTGGAGGAGCTCTGTGTGCCACCAGCTGCCACAGTGTGTCCTGTGCAGTCATCTATCTACAGAAGTCAGGACATACAGAAATGCACACATCTTTCTTCAGATGAGGGAGAGGGGAAAAGAAGGACAAGAGAGTTGTGCAGGTGATGATGTGCCATCTTTTCATTTGTAGGTTGGTTGATGCTGCAGAGAACAACATGTGGCCAAGCCCTCTGCCATATGTGCACCTCTCTTATTTTTACGGTGATAACTTCTGCTGTTGTGGAACACCTAAATTCCCAGACCTGAGGGCTCCTCTGCTCTTGCATCCTGTGTAGCAGATTGTATAATCTCACCCTGCGCTTCCTGACTCAGCCCGTACCTCCTGTTTGAGCTATCCTGTTCCCCCTGGTATTTATAGCTCTTCGTGCCCTGCCCATGATCCTTCACAACTCCCAGTCACATATTTGTGAATGTTACACTAGAAGGCTGTTACTGTGGAGGAGACTGATGCCAAGTTGTAAAATCTTGCCAGGGAAGTTGGAACATAAGTTTGATTGTAAATATTGGCAAACCTTCATAAAAAATTACAAGAAAGCTCCTCCAAGAAATGACTAAACTGTTTTTTTTTGTTGTTTTTGAGTCTAGTGATCTATATTTTTATAGAATACCTTTTCAGGTTTGCAGCTAACAAAATTTAAGTGAAAACCAAATTATCTCTTGAGTAAGATTAACATTAGCAAAAGGGAAGCTCTAATAACTGCTACAGTCTAATTCCCCAGTCTGAGCCTTTTCCCGATACAAGATTGCCCCCCTGTACTATTTTTAACCACTTTCTCCAGTCTAGCTTTAAATGGCAGAATGAGATGAGACATCTGTATGTACCGTATGTGCCAGCACATACCCACCCTGAAGAAGAAACTGGGAAAAAAGAGCAAAGGCACAAAAGAAATATATTTAGAGAAGTAACTGAGGTTATTTCAAGGTCACGGAGAG
>NW_010128478.1:44862-54014 GCF_000699245.1 Pterocles gutturalis | reverse complement strand
AACCGAATGCAAACCATTACACTTGTACTCCCTCTGCTAATGCTTCAGGATGGAAGTTGCCTTCCCCTTTCTCACACCCATCACCCTGCACCGGGCTGCAATAAACACTCTGGCTACTCACAAAGCCACAGACTGCTGAGAGCTGACGGGCTTCGGCTTTGGTCCAGCCTGCCAGCTCAGTGCCCTGCCATGTCCCTCTGCTCCCCAGCTGCCACCTCCTGTCCTGCTTGTCCTTGGCCCCACTGCCAGGGGTTCGGGCTGCCTTTCCCCTCAGAAATTGTGGGGCACCCAGCGAAACGGTGAACTTGCTCCTGGCTGGGTGCCCTCAGTGTTATTACAACAAAGCAATGCACTGAAAGCAAACGGGCTGAGGACATCCCCGTCTTGGAGAGCAGGTCACTCGACCAGCAGAGACCCTTGTCATCACCCAGCGTGTCCTGACCAAAACAGGCTGTGGGTCTGCCCTGAACTCACCCTTCTGTTCATTACCTGGTCTTGAACTAAAGAGCTTATTACAAAAAATGACAATCTTAAATCTTAAATTTCTGGTGGTAGAAAGCTGTGTATGATGATCAGTCGTCATGGCTTACAATTTTCACTTTTACAAATGCACACTGTGTGTTCAATGCAAGTTTGTGCCCTTTAAACTTCCAGGTCTTTCCCTTGCTATACATCTGTGCCTTAGGCTTCTGTGCCACAAACAGACACTGATCTCTCTGCCTCCTCTAGTACAAGATAAATAGTTCACGTGCCAGGACTATTTTGCTACAGCCTCTTTTTGAAACCTTCAATCACACTTCATTTTTTCCAGCATCCTTCTGGAGCGCAGTCCCCACCGCCAGCCCTGCCTGTGCCGGCACGTGGGCAGCACCGGCTCCGTGCCCGCAGGAACGGCCACCTTCACCCTTCAGGAACGGTACCGGGAAGAGCTGATGCTCAGCATCAAATCCTGTTTCCCACTGGCTGTTTATTAGATTAGCCTGTGGTCTGAGATTGTGTTCAGCAAACCAACAGGCAAAGCCACAAAAACCATGTTTCTGTAACTCTGTGGAAACATTTTCCTTGTGCTCAGCCAACCAAGTAATTCAGAGCACAGAGTACCCTGTGCTGCTTTTCTCATTACTGTTAGTCCTCTCATCTGCTGCTATCTGCATATGTTATCAGCAATTATTTGTTTTTCTCCAGAGAGATTAAAAGTAAACAGTTTATGGCCAAGACCCATTCCTTAAGAATCCTGACTAGAAATACACTAGATGTTACTTTTATTGTGATTTACAGACTACAGGGGTGATCTCGTTAATACATGTCATGCTGCTGTAGGTAGCAAGTCAAATGTGTCTGTCACACTTATTGCAAATTGCAACCTCACAAAATAAAATTAGTTCAGAGAATCGAGATGCTTTTCATAATCTCAACCAGTGGTAAGGACATTACCTGTCTTTTCAGAAGTTTGTAAGCCAGTTTGAACAGTATCACTTAAGGACCACATCCTTCCTTCCTATTTATCTTTGGGTGCAATTTTGTGCTAAACCCAGATCCTGGGAATGAGACAGAGGCAGCCTCAGGATGCCAAGCTGCTGATCCACAGTGTTATAACCTGGAGAAGCCCACATGCCAGCCATTGGGGATACTGCACTGCAGCCGCTGCCCGGAGGGGAACGGTGCAGCTGGAAACACGGGAACTGGACCATCAGAGATCTTTTGGGGAATGGGGACAATTTCTGTTTCTCTCAGTGTTCCCTGATGGATGCAAAACCAGCAGGATGGGGGAGAAATCTGCTTTTTACATAGACAGTGTGGTCAGGTATAGACAAGCCCAAAAGCAGCTCAGCTCTGCTTCTGGTTTCCACAAGGGTCAGAATTAAGGCCAAAGTCGGGCTTTGTGGGGTCCTGAGGCAGTTTCCTGCTATCATAGTCATACCCTATAAAGGGCTGCTTTTTCTTTTAAATTTCATCAAGCTTCAGTTTGTTAAAAAAATAGACTTTTTTCCCCCCACTAGTCTTACTAAGAGGTGGTTTCAAACCATCACTGCCATGATGGCTGGAAACTTTCCTCTAATTCCACACTTAACTTTATTCCTGGCCACTTTATAACCATTTGTTCTTGTGACAGAATTATTCCTTCGTTTAAATAACTCTTCTTCCTTCCCAGTCTTTATCCCCCAGTGTATTTACAGACAGCAATCCATCAGATTCCCTCTCAGCCTCCAGTTTGCTAGATGGAACAAGCCAGCCGTGCTCGGGCTGTGGTACGGAGCTGCACGGTGCTGCTGCTGCTGGCACGGGGAACTGATACTTGAACTGAAACTATCGTCAGAGTGGAAAACTCATCTTGAGCAATCATTGCACTACCCAAAGGGCTCAGCCCTGGGGCTGCACTGAAATGAAGGAAATACTCTTTTTGACCTCCAAAGTCACCATTTTGAAATGTTTTGGTTGATATAATATTTCATGCCTTAGCATGAAGAGCTCTCTCTCATGAAGGTTTCTCTCCTCGGCATGTCTCTACCATGGAGGAAAGAGTAGCCGCCAGAGTGACCCGTGGGACCACTCGCTCGATACCCTTCCAGCAGTGCTTGTGCCGTTTGGGGTACACTTTTTGCCATGCCTAATGCTGTGCTTGCAGACTAGTACTGGGGAAAGTGTACAAGAGTGGTGACAAGAGCTGCCTGACAGCACCCAAGGACATCAGCATGGTTCATCCAGGCACCTGCAGCTGATGACAAATGATACTACTGCAATTTATAGTCAAGTCCACCAACCAACTTACGTCTATTAAATGAAAAATTTCATTAGCTTCTCTTGTGCCTCTTGCTGAGCACTGGAGGGTCCCTTAGGACAGAGGACGTTCCTTCAGGTCCTCCAGCCACCACAAAGCAACGCGATAATGTGCCTGCAGAGTACAGCCAGCTGAGGGTGGCTGCCCACAGGCCTGGTAATCAGAGTAATTTAATCACAGGAGCATGATGGTTTGCATGCAAATATAATGTTTGCATCTATTTGCTAACATGAAACAAAATAAATCCCTACCATCAAGGACAAAAATCAAAATCCCAGCCAAACATATGCTGGGAGATATTAGCTCCACCCTAGCAGTATTTCAGCAGCTTCTCTGAAAGCAAAAATTATTTCTGTCTCTCAATGGAGAGTTTCTGCTAAACTCAGGTTAAAAAGAGGAATTACAAAGAAAAGGAAAATTTGCAGGGGATGGAAATGTAATCACTTCTTGTGTTTCTCAAGCTTTTGCTCTGAAACTTCCTAAAAAGACCTTAATGGGAATGAGCTTCATCAACACATTCACAAAGGGGTGAAGCTCTTGCTATCAGTCCCATTAATAAGGTGACTGCTGGAGAAATTACAACACACATCCTAAAGCTGAGCAGCCTGTAATTGCTCCAAGTCTCACAAGCACAGCAAAATATATGCTGCTTACATTGTGCCTCCAAAATGACCTATGGAAATCCAGTGTGAAACAGCAAGTGATGAGGCAATGAAGGAAACAGCAGACCAAGTCCAAATGATCCATCTTGGGGCTAATGACTTTGTAGTGAAGAAGATGATAACATACATCAAAACTCTGATCCGTCTTGCAGGATCATTAAAATCCCCAGGCAGTTCCTGCCAGTCAGAAGTTTTAACCCTAATGGCCTGACTGCTCTAAAGAACTGTAGAGCTTTGGGCAGTAGTATTCTGCCACTAGAATTCTTTTCCAAATAATACTTTAGTGATAATAAAAAAAATCACAGAACATCTACAGAAAAATCTGTTCAGTTTGTATAAACAGGAAAAAAATAAACCTTCTAGAAGGGTACTCATGTTGTAGTTAGTGCTAGAATAAATAAAAATCAATTTTAAATTGAAGAACTGCATCCTTTGTGTTTAAAAACTGAGTCACAGTGGAGATTGACTTCCCCATCATTTTCAAATTCGGTCAAACTAAGTTAAAGTAGCATGTTTGTTATTGATGGCTTTTGTTGCCTTGCTGGGTCTGTTTGTGAGGTTTGTGCACCCAGGTGCCTACCTGCTGCTTCCCTATTTCTCCTTAAGAGCAAAAGCAAAAAAAACCCACCTTTCAGAAACTCTGGGAGAACCAATAAATATTGGATTTTATTCTTTCAGCTAATCTGGTGGAGCCTCCAGGCAGCCTAGCAGAGTGAATGAGGAATGCCAATAGCTGGCTTTGAAGCTGAGGGCAGTTGGGAGACCCTGAGTTTGAAAGTTTGAACCAACAACCTCGATCTTTCACCTCTGGGCCAGCTGAAGATCAGAGCCTTTTGCAAGTTTGTCCAAAAAAAGTTGTGCAGGTACTGAAACATCTAATTTTCTTTCTTTCTTTTCTTTTCTTTCTTTTTTTTTTTTTTGTTGTTGTTGTTGTTGTTTTTTTTAAAGCAGCACTGAAGTCCTTCATTGTCCATCCTTGCTGGTTGCTGCTGCAGCCTCGAGCTGAATTCCAGGTTCTCACTGCAGCCCTCGCACACCATCCTCTTCCCAGCATCACAAACAGAGCAGGGTGTAACATCTCCCCGATAATACAGTCTGTAAACATCTCCTTTCCAGAAATAAGTTCCCTCTGGTTTACATCATCAGCCATTTCTGGAAATGTGTGAGTGAGTGCGAGAGAGAAAGAGAGAAAACGGAGGGGAGACAAATACTAGCATCATGTAGCAGCAGCAGACCTGGACTTGGATTCCTCTGCTGCTCCTGAAATGTTTTCTAGGGACTTCAGCAGGGAGGGCGGAGATAATTGTCCAGGCCGTGCCTCATCTGTCTCCCCGAGCTCCCTGCCATGGTCCCTCCTTTCTCCAAAACACCTCTGCCGATGCCACAGCCACTGCTCTGTCCCGCGGGAAAATGCGATAACAAAGGCACACATCACATTCCCCCCGCCTGAAGCAAAATGCACCTTCACCGATGAAGCACCCGTGCTGGGAGAGCTTTCGGCTTGCCGAATGCCAAGGGACAGCTCTGCCCCGGGAGAGCTGGAGAGCAGGCACGCAAGCAGAGAACGGGGAGGCTGTGCTGGCCCGGCTGTTGCTGGAGGCTGGGCTGGGCAAGACCCACTGCTGCTCGGGAGCTGCTGGGGCTTTCCAACCCCTGGCAGCAAGTGTGTTACTCTGCCCCAGGAAGCTCTGCGGTCTCTGCGGCTGTCTTAGTGCCTAAGGGAGGATAAGAGATAAGAGGAAGAGGAGGAGGCAGAACAGGAGGAGACATTTTACATGTAAACCCAGATCCTTGAGAGACACCTGCCAGTTCCATCAATGTAACTTCCAGTAACTAACCTCTGTGTTGTCTGAGTCAAGCCACAGCTGCAGCCCATGAAATCCCACCATCGCAGGCAGGACGGGATCGTCACTCCATCCATGCTCTACAAGCACAAGTGAAATAACCCACAGCGGGCACTGAACCTGCTGTGTCACTCAGCCCATACTCGCTGCCTGGGTGCACAGGGAAACCAGCGCACTCCTTAACCCACCTTGTGAAGCCAGTTCTGTGCCCGGGAGGATTTGTAATGCCACAGCCACCAAATGGGCCCATTACCCTGAAGGCAACTCTGCAGGAGAAGAGGACAGTGCATGGTGGCACAGGGATGCATGGCCAGCTAGGATTTGACCTGCAAGGAGGTGACTGAGCACTGAGGGAGTTAATGACCTTGTGAAATTAAAGCTGTTGAACAGGCATGGTCATTGAAAATCATCTTTGAAAAGATGCAAAGTTTGCTTCCACAGCAGTGGGCACCTGGGCATCCTGATGTGTACGTGCTGCAGGCAGCGCCCAGGCGGTGGGTGTCAGGGAGACCCCAGGAGCACTGGGAGATGGGGCTCTGAGATAGCAGCCTTGCAAAGCCAGGAAGGTTTTGGGATGGCTGCTTGTCTTTGTGAAAAGCTACCTTGTAACCACAGAAGGAAGGTCTCTTTAACTTACTGTTTTAAAGCTGCATAAAGTAACGCAATGCCATCAGCCCACCCATCCTGCCTGGACGCAGTGGCCTCTAGTCCAAGGGCTCCTCTGCTCCTGGCCAGGAAAAGGTGAGGAGAAAGGAAGAGCTCCTACCTTTGCCTTATGGACTGGAAGTGGCAACACAAAGCTAAACCCAGGTGCTAATTCCCCCTCAAGCCCCAATCCTCCTGCCAACCCCACACGTCAAACCCCTGCAGCAGGCGGGTCTGGCTGTACAGGGCAGGAGCTCCTCTCACTGTGCAGACACTGCCGGCTCTGGTACGGATCTCCCCTCAAATTACAGCCGAGATTTCACAGTATGCACGTGCCAGGAGGGGCTTGAGCTCAGAACGGGGACAGGTCCATGGGAAGGGTGTGTAGGGGATGGAACCGCGGGGCAGGAGCAGCAGCCGAGATTTCACAGTATGCACGTGCCAGGAGGGGCTTGAGCTCAGAACGGGGACAGGTCCATGGGAAGGGTGTGTAGGAGATGGAACCACGGGGCAGGAGCACCCCTGTGCACTGCTGTTGGGGAACCATCACCAGTAGGCATACATCACTTCTTCCTTCGCTCCACGGCAGCTCTGACCTTCTCTTCCCTACAAGCAGGGTGGATTTATTTTTATTCCAACAGATCTGTAAGCTGTGGAGTTGCTAAACTTCTAAAAACTGGAGACCCGAGGTGCTGCATTGCCTGTTCCAACAGCAGCGAGGAAGCACCGGGGCTCGCCGCAGTTCAGGAGATTTACTGGCACAATTACTCACGTTCCCTACAGGGACCAATAAGACTCCACAGCAGTGCTCCGGTATTGAGTGCTGGCTGCACACAATGATTTACTGCGCACGCCTCCCAGTGTTTTGCGCACCTTCAGAGTGCTGGCATCAATGTGGGCTCATTGGGTTATTTATTTAATTTTGCATTTCTGAAGATGATGAACTTCCAGCGCCCTGAGCTGGATGCTTCTTTTTTCACTTTGTTTCTCTTGGCTCTTCTATAAGGAAAATTGGGAAGGGTTTTACATTGAAGAAATAAAATTGGCATCAGCGCTGTCTGAGAAGACCTCCCTATGATAAAAAAATGAGTAAATAAAATCACTATAGCTTTCCCTGAAGAGACTAACACACTGTACTGTGCTGAACAGTGCTCTTCTGAAAGGAAATGGGAAATACACTAAAGTGACCTTCTTGACCAAAATATTCCCGAGTTTGTCTACTCTGATCATTGCTCAATTACATTTCACCCAAAGTCATCTTCTTTGCTGTGGCAAAATTTCAGAACTTGTTTTATCCAAGAATTCAAGCAATGCTGATCTGGATTCCCATCCATTTGTGCAGTAGGAGAGTTTAATGATTCATGAAGGCATGAGATTGTTGTTTTGTGTTGAATAAATATCTATGCACAACAAAAGATATGCAAGCAATACATTTAGAGGGGAAGACAGCATTTTTCAGATGATTATGGCATTTTGCTTTCAGTCTTGTGGTGCACAGAGCTCCTGAACACATGCTACAGCCATCCAGAAACCCGTATCTATTGCAGTTAATTATTGTACTAATTTTTGCCATACGTTAGTTGAGTGCTCATTGTAAATTCTCCTATCCACTCATTATTCAGAATGATTCCCAAGTCCTTTCAATGAATGTTATTCCAAACCATAGGTTATTAGAACTATGAATTGCAAATATTTATAATGAATTATGCAATTTGCACTGCAGCCAGAGAAATAAGCCTTAGTATGTGACATGTGAGTTGCAATCTCAGCCATTGAAAAATGAATAGGGCATGGATTTCGGGTTGTAGCCACACCTGCAGATTTCAATTCACCATTTACATGTGTCCTGCCTGAATTTTGCAGTTGATGGTATACACCAGAATTTAAATAGGTGAATACCCAGGGGTAAAAAACAAGGGTTCTGGCAATTCCTACACTTGCAGAAAGCAAACTCAGAAAACAGGTAAATCTAAATTTTCTTTCAAATCTGAATATTTAATTCTAATGCTCTCTCCCATCATACACATAGATCCAGCTCTAACCAAATCCTATCTCCTGGCTGTTCATGACATCTTCAAACCACATTTTGTACCACATCTTACCCCACCCAAGGAATGGGTTTCTCACAGCAGATGATGGAGAGTTCAAGAACAAAATGGGTGACACGAAATCCTTTCCCCATCTTCTGGTTCATGATTTAGGGATAAAGTGGAGTGGTTGACAGGAGATTCAGAAAGCTGCAGTCAACCTCATATCACAGTGAGCCCCTGTGCACTCTGCTCCCTCGCCCCATCGCCACTGCGGTTGCCCAGGTGTGCTGTAAAAAGTCTCTCCCTGCCTGGGTCACCCAGAGCACCACAGTCTTCACAGATCACTTGAAAAATAAATTAGAAAAAAAAAAGAAAGAATGAGAACCGTCTCCCAAGCGGTCTCTCAGTCTGTGTGTGGGGAGGGCATCTGCCTCTTCTCACTGCTGTATTTTATTGCAAGCGGCTCTTCCTTATTCTTTTTTTCCCATTCCTAATATAAATGTGAAAAATCCCCAAATGGGAGTGTCAGAACATTTTGACACTGAAGTTAACAGAAGAAGAAACGAAGAAATACCTTCCCTCCCTGCAAGGCACTCTCACAGGTCAGATGCATCCAAGAGCGAGAGCCTGAATTTTAACCGTGACAAACATATTCTCTGCCCTGGCAAACGCACCGGTGAGATGATTGTGTGCAAGGACAGAACAGTTTGGACAGGCAGAGCTGAAGGAAAGCTCAGTTTTCCTCAAGATTGGAAGTAGAGAAATCCCAGTCCTACTGTCAACCACTCCTGAGTCCCTCTGAGGGCTAAATGACTCACATCAGCTCAATTGCAAATCTCTGCGGTTTAGGGGGAGGAACTCTGCCCCAGACTCAGCACAGGGTCCGTCCTGTTCTTCACTGCTCTCCCTGACAGGGTGCAAAAAGCAGCTGTCATATTCCGCTTGCACAACTTCCCCATTTGCAGAAGCTCTTCATCAGAAAGAAACAACGTTGAGGTCGGAAAAGAAGTGTGTGAACCAGGGCCAGCCCCTACATGCAGTTTCTCAGTTGGGTTGGTCTGAAGCCAACACATACAGGAAGGTTTTAATATTTCAGCTGCTGGGCACAAACCCCTTGCATTTCCATGCTAGTAAAGCAAGTCTATTTTATACTTAGAGAGAACCTGCCTCACAGGATTTCTCTTCCATTCCT
>NW_010128478.1:33047-44831 GCF_000699245.1 Pterocles gutturalis | reverse complement strand
AACCTTTCTTTGCGTTTACGAGAGAAGCACTGAAGAAATACAAATTCCTCAAGCAAGGTTAACTCTCCAAAGACTATATAGTTATTTTTCCTTTAGTCCCCACATCTCTATCATCATCAGTCCATAATCTGCACCAGGGAAAGCAGTCACACTTTTCTCACCAGTTACAAAGCTAAGGAAAACAGAAAATAATTGCTCCCTGAAGTGCTGATGTGCAGAGCCACATCCCCCTGGCACGCAGAGGGAGGAGGGGATGCGGCAGTGGGAAGCGAGTGCCTTCTGCAGAGTTGGAGTGAATGGAAAGGCAGGAGATAATCTGACTTGTGCTTGTAGCACACTGAAGGGAGGCGACACGCTCTTATCCACAAAAAAAGCTAGAAGCGGACAAACCTGTGCAGGTTTGGTTCTTATGGGGCATTTTGCAGTGGCTGTCACATCTACATTGATGGGATCATTACATATTTCCATGGATAACTTCTACGCGGGAGCAGAGTGGTACAAGTAGGAGGGAGAAGCTGGAAATTACGACAGACTGCTCTCAGCTCCATGCTGGGATCCACCTTTTACTGAGGCCACCAGAGCCTCCCCAGCTGGCCGGGCAGCTGAGACCATGGCCACCCCGAGCTTTGGAGGGGAGGCGACTCTTCACACTTGCTTTGGCTGCCACAGGGACATTGATATGTTTAAAAAGAGTCTCAAAATGAGGAGTTTGTCAGCTCAGGGACACTCAGCAGAGAATGAAGGAAACCACCAGCAGCTCAGCCCTCCCAGAGGTGTGCAGAGCCTCCCTGGCTGCTCGCTTGTGAGCCCATCTCCTCTGCCCAGTGTCCCCAGGGCCGTGCTGCCCTGAGCCAGCGCACCCACAAAGAGATAACTCAGTGCAAAAGCAGTGACACAACTTGGGAGACATGAGGAGGCACCAGCGTTGCCATCTGCAACGCTTGGAGGTCAAACATCAGCACGGACTGAAGCAATTCACCTTCTGGGCTGAGAAGCTCCCTGCCCTCTACATCTCCAGTCACACCTAAGAGAGGCTCCCTGTCATCTCTCTGCCTTGTATGCTTAATGAAAAGCATCTTGTTGCTGTGCTTACCAGCCAAAATAGACGCCACTCTTTCTTTCTTTGTGTTCAGGCCACGGGGCCGGCCCTTGCACCCACTGGGTGCAGTCGTGAGAGCATGGAGCCGCTCTGGTTAACCAGAGACAGGAGCGAGCCCTCCCGCTCCTTCTCCCCGCACAGGGACGCCTTTCCAGCCCTTACAGATCCCCAGCCAGAGGCACCGGCTCTCTTGCTGCCGGACGGAGAGCTGAGTCCAACAAGGGCTGCTCTCCCAATCCTCCTAACGCAGCAGAGGAGCGTCTGGCCTGTCCCCACAAGCACAGCTCCAACAGAAATACAGGCTGAGCATGGCACGGTGCCATGCATCCATCGCAGACAGAGAGCTCTGGGACCGTGGCCCCCAGACAGTTTTTAATCATGGACCTCCATGACTTAGAAAGCTTGAGAGGTCTGTCTCAAGGTTGTGACAAGCCGTGCCCCATCTCCCATCCATTATACGGCTCTGGACTCTTTCCAAAATTTCAGAGATCATTGCAGAAGGATGCTCAGGGCCAATCAGCAGATCAGACTCGGCTGGGAAGGGCTCAGTGTCTGATTCAGTCTTCGCACAGGTTCAGCTCTGAACACAAATATGGTTACCAAGTCCTCATCAGCATGTTAAGAGCCACGAATCCATCTACCAAAAGAACCAAATCTCCTCTAGACAGTTGCATAGAAACACCTATGGTTTTTTTTAGAGATGGCAGTTTGTTCTGATATTACGGGAGATAATTGTTCCTCCCTGCCTTCCTCCTGTGCTCTGCCTCCCACCTCCCCGCTCAGTGAGCAGAAAACAGCAGAGGGTGTCTCACCCCACAGAGTCCCCCAAACCCCTCTGCACCCCGCAGCGCACAGCCCACATGCTCTCCTCTTGCAATGAACACACTGCGGTACTCAGCAAAGGGTGTGTGAGGTGCAGGGTTCAAATTCACTGGGAACCCAAACTGCCAACCAACAGGACCATGTCCGGTAGCCCCCGTGGGGCACACTCGGGTCCGCGGGCTCCCACAGAGTTGGGTCCCATGGCCATGCCCAGGGGCAGGCTTTGGCTAGGTTTCAGTAACAGGCAGACACCTCGGCATTTTTTGAGCTGCTAAAACAAAATGGCAAGCACCCCCGCTGCCAGAGAGCCCCAGCAGGGTCAGGGCATTTGGGCAAGTTCACCCTTTGCCTTTCATTCATTCAGAAGATGCAGCAGTGGCTGGGCAGCTTACGAAGGCAGAACCTGAGAAGGGGCAATGGGGTGTCACGAACCCTTTGCTAGCGAAGACGGAGTCGGCAGCCTCCCCCAGGGTGCTCCCCGTGGGGTCAAGTTGTTCCCCTCAGACAACAGCAAGGCTTGCCAAAATGCACACAGGACTTCTGCATGTCTTCCCTGAACACACCTCTGGAGAAACTGCACATGTCAACACATATCTGTTATCTACAAACCCAGGTTGTCTGAGCACCCTAACGATTTCTGGTGCTTCTCTTGCCACCTCCCTTTTTAGACATTTAATTGATCCGATATTCCAAATGCAAAACAAAATCAATCCTTTACAAAAAGTCTAGAGAAGCAGTCTTTCTAGTGACTCCAGGCATTTTGCAGCATCTGAGAAACACTCACCTTAGTACATGAGTCGATCCATTTATTGTGGTGGTGGAACAGGGGACCGTCTGCCCCAGGATGGAAGGCCTTCGGTATCGCTCATCACCACAGCAGAGGATGATGAGGAAGGCACGTCTGAAAGACTTGTTCAGGAAGGCGTAGAGGAAAGGGTTCAACCCTGAATTGATGTAGCCCAGCCACAGGAAAGCCGTCCAAAGCTTCCCCGGCACTGTGTAGTTTATGAAAGGGTCCACGATGTTTGTGATAAAGAAGGGGGCCCAGCACAGGCAGAAGCACCCCATGATGATGCACAGGGTCTTGGCAGCTTTGGTCTCAGTCTTCATGCGGTGTGTGCTGTGCTGGTCCGGGGGGTGCTGCCGGCCGTCGGCGGGGGTCCCCGCGCGCTGCAGCACCTGGATCTGGCGGGCGTGCTCCCTGGCCGTGATGTAAATGCGGTAGTAGGCCAGCACCATCAGGAGGAAGGGAATGTAGAAGGCCACCACGGAGCAGGTAATGGCGTATGGCTTGTTGACCATGAAGATGCAATAGGTGGAGTTGGAAGCCTTGTTGAACTGCCTTTGCTGAATCTGGGGCAGGGGAAGGAAGGACAAGGACAAAGAAGGAGGAAAGAAGTTCAGCACTGCTCCTCCAACACCATCAGTCTGCCAGAACATATCACCACTGCTTTCCAGTTCTCTCTCCTCCTGCCCTCTCCTATGTACCCACGGCCATACCCACTGCTGCCGCTCCAGCCTGCGCACACCAGGGGCTCTCCGGCCCTGTGCTCCCCAGCTCGGCTGGACCAGCCCATGCTGCAGCTCCACCATCTTAACCTGGCCAGTCAAAACCAGCCCAACACCCCAGTTCACACACAGCAAACAGGAATAATGTCACTGTGTGATGTGCTTTTTTGCAGTGCTCACCGCTCCGTTCCTCAGGGCCTGGTTTTACACCCAGGACCCACAGGTTTAACCAGCTGAGCCCTGCAGCGGATGGACAGGGAAGGGACTGGGCTGAGCGGCCTCTGCAGCCGGGGCAGCTCCAGGCTGGGGTGTGACAGGGAGCTCCCCAGGCACAGCAGCCCAGGCAGGAGAGGTCTGCAGGTTGAATCCGTAAGCTGAGATCTGGTCAATGACTTGTGATGGAAACAGAGACAGCAGACGAAGGAAAGGGTGTTGCACGTGAGCTTGGGGAGCAGGAGGCATAGCTGGCACAGACAGGATTTCTCTGAGGCTATTCTTGCTACAAAACAATGTCACTGCAGGTCCATCCAGCCCAGTGTTTGTTCTGACAAGAAAATAACCCTATCTCCTATTTTAAAATATAATATCTAAATTATTTAATTGGGCATGTAAGGAAGTTTACCTCCGAAGTAAACTACGAAGCATTTTCACTAGGTGCTGTTTGAACCCTGCAGTACCTCTCAGCGTGCAGCTACCGAAATCTGCACGGTGAAGGTCAGCAAGCCACAAGGAAGGGCAGGGCTTGCACTGGTGTTTAGAAAAGCTGGAGCAGACAGGTGGGTGTCAACTCTTTTCTGAAAAGGTGGGGGCAAGAAATCAGTGGAAGAAATCAGATACCTGACAAGGTTTGTTAAATAAACAAAATGCACTTTCCTTTTCTACCAGCTGCATGTCCTAAAGGTGCTTGGCTGGAAGCAATTTTGGCTTTATCGCCTTGTCTAGAGGCTCAGCAGGTTGCACCTGTTATTCTCCATAAGCCAAGAAGTATTCATATCTCCTTGACTGAGAACTGGCACAGGAGATACCACATCTCTTTAAACAAGCTCTTCTAAATAAGATGTTTTCACAGTTTGCCATTTTTTAATTCCCACATCTCCAGACTGGAAGGAGAACAGATTTGCACCTCCTGACTCCTTTTTCCGTAGACGAGATCCTGCAAGTGAAGCCAGACTGCGGCTTGCTGAAATGACTTGCACAGGGGACCTTCACCTTCTCCCCCGCTTCAAGGCTCACATCAAGACAAGGGATATTGATGGGACTGTCCCAAAGCACCATGCCTTCTGGGGAAGTGTGGGTTTCTGAGCTCTCCAGACATTGCAGGCACAGCAAGGAGGGACCCTGGGGCTCAGCTGGCAGTGGCCAGCACTGCCCGAGAGCTGCAGAGGCCACGGGGAACCAAGGACTCCTGCAGTGCCTGTCAGAAGCTAGCTGGGGCTTGGCATGTTTTCAGAGAACTACTCACTGTAGACACAGATAAAATCCTCTCCCAGAGCCACCACTGTCTTTGTGACAGTCCTTCCACAACACAGTCATTTCAACCCCCCTTAAAAACATTCTCCTGAAATTCAGCAGTGCCTCTGCATCTGTGCCAAGTAGTTTCTCCTTCAGCCTCTCTTATGCTTTTTAATTTGAATATTGCTTTTTAAAGAAGAATATACAGCACTGAATATATTTGATAACTTAGCTACTTACCAGATCAATGATGCCAATGCTATTCCAGCCTTGCATGATAGGGAGGAAAGAAATAAATGTTGGGATTACCCAGCACCCCCCAAGCATTACAGCAATGCGCAACGGAGTCATCTTGTTCCTGTAAACCAGAGGCTGGCAGCAGATAGCATAGTACCTGCAAGGAGAAAAGCAAGAGAACAACCATCATCAAAGGAGACTTCCAGATCTTCTAAAAATAAAATTGTAAAGCATTTTCTCCAGCTTGTTTCTCCTGCCTTTCAAAATAGAGAAAAAAAAATGCATCAATAGCCTATTTCCATTGACCGCCTCTCACACAAGGAGCTCAGGATATTTTCAAAGTATGAGTAAATAAGGTTTCATAGTGCCTTGCAGGGGAAAGACAATATTTTCTTTTTTCCAGCTAGGGAAAATGAGGCACAGAATAATGCTGTGGTTTGTCTGAGATGGCAGAGCAAGGGAGTAACTTCATATTCAGCCCGCCTCTCCCTCCACCCTTAGTCACAAAGCTGTCTGCACCCTCCTTACCGCAAGACATGAGTCCACCTTCCTGCCATTTAGGTGTAACTGAGTAAATGTTGGGGGTTTCCTAACTGCAATGGACATTTATTTTGACAAGACTGCAAAAGCTGTTATTGCAAATTAACAATGTGTTTCAAAGCTGTGAAAATGTCAGTAAAATGAAGTGCGTTTTCCCCTAACCGAGCTCCCTTTCTATATCACAGGAATGGGCTTCTTTCTTTGCTGGGCTTTAACCTCTGCCACAAGAACAGAATAAATGTCTGCACAGGGCTTCTTGTCTTTTCACTGTCCAGGGGACATGCCCTGTGCTCTCCTTTCTCCTCCTGATCCATCCAACATATTCGTAGTACAACAGATCCCTGCTCTTAAAATAACAACTGGCTGTAGACTGAAAATGTCTTCTCAAAGAGAAATGAAATGAACTCTTCTGTTTGGTCCCTGTGCTACCTACCTGCTGTCAGGTGTCTACATCAGGAAGGTGTATCAAACCTAAAACTGGAAATCTCTTTGCTCTGAAATTAATATAGGCCCATAAGCACAGCAGATCAGCAATCACATCATCCTATTCCAGGTTTTTGGTGGTCCTGACCTGGCAGTCTGCCTCAGGTTCCCAAGGAAGTGTTTTCGATCCTTATACTTTTGGATTTCAGCACACAGTGGAAGGTGTCCCTGCCCGTGGCAGGGAGGTTGGAACTCAGTGGTCTTTAAGGTCCCTTCCAACCCAACCCATTCTATGATTCTGTGTTGTAGAGACAGGCCAGTAGTGATGTCCCCGGTGCTGCGACAGGGAACTGGGGTCCAGAGATACAAGAAGTGCCCATAAATTCTCAGCTCTTCTAAATAATGAAGATGTGCCTGATTAATATATTTTCTTAGTGAATTAATAATGATCATCTGGTAGATGTAGTTTCCAGATTTAGTGAGCACAGAAATTATGCAATATGGTCCTCCAGAGGATATGAGCACTGCGTAGAAGAAGCGGACGCAGTTTGAAAAACTATTAGAAAACTCTGTCAGAGATTTTTTTTTCAGTCAAGCCTCACATCAGGGTGTAATGTTTACATAGAGAGAGCCTCACCACTGAGTGCCTATAAAAGTCGATTTTATGAGGTCAGTAGAATCATGAATTAGAGACATTAAATTAGCAAACACACACTAAAGCTGGACCACTAACCTGAAATGCCTGCAGCACATTAAAATAAGACATACGTGAATGCACACATACACACAGTTTATGTGTATGTATTGGAGAGCTGTCCTTGATGTGCACAATTTATTTCATCGATACTTGAGAGGGAACCAAAAGTTTTGTGCTAAATAGGCATAAAAATCTAAGAATTTCCAAATTTTCTTAAGACTTTTTCTTAAAGTCACGTGGAGTCAACTGAATTGCTTTATTTTGATAAAATCGGATGATATATTCCACACAAAGGGTTGAAATAATATCAAGTGTCAAAAGAAAACATTTTTTAAAAGTCTCTTTGAAACAAGATTCAAAATGTCACAGGGGAAAAATGTTGAAACAAGCATTCAACTATTTCAATTTGATCATTTCTACATTCTTTTCTGGTTTGCTGTGTGCCTGGAAATCAGCCTGTTCCTCTGAAAAGTTTTGCTTTCAAAGAAATGCTATATTTGACAGTAACTGTTCTTTCAGAGCACTGGGCAAGATGTTCCTGGTGTGGGGCTCATGCTAACAGCCATGGCAGCCAGCGGGTCCAGCTCCTGAGCCCACTAACACAGCCCTCACCTCCCTCCCACAAGTGAGAATGAGAAGCTGAGTAATTTACAGGAACAGGACTGACTTAGTTCTGGAGCTTGCCTTCATTGGATCGTGAGTTGAACAAGCGAGGGTATCCAGCCTCGAAGACATGCAAAACTCAACTGGGTAAGACCCTGAGTGACCTTGTTAAACAGAGTTAAGTTCGAGTTTGTCCCAGTTTTGAGAGGAAGGCTGGATCAGAGACCTCCAGAGGTCCTTTCCAACCTACATTTTTCTGAGTCTATCAGACAATGAGGACCATCATGGTCAGACTTCAATATCTTAATGATTTTAGAGGATAGGATAAATACATTTGTTCCAAGGATAACTACCCTCATGACAGCCACAAAGTGTTTGTTTAGCCTTGTCCTGTGTGCTAGAGGTTATTGCGTTTGGATTTCCCCCTGCTCTCCAGACTTCCTTCCCCCAGGAAATGAACTGACCTTTGAATTCAAACGGGTATTTTCAGTAAGGGTTTTGACTGCTTATCAGGACAGATGGTGCTTCTCTTGGCCTTATGTGCACCTGCTCTTCTGACTCTCAACACAAGGGAGATATATCTGGCATATTTGATTTTTTACTGTCTGAGAAACTCCTACTGGAAAGTGCTACCCAGTGCTGGACATCAAAGGATTCCTGTGACATGACTGATGGCAAGCTACTGCAAGTCATATAAGACTACATTTATTTGCAGAAAGGGCAAAAGAAGAAATTCAATAAAAAAATGATAAAGAACAGCAACACACCAGCTACCATTTCATAAGTTGAATAAGCAAAGAGAAAAGAAAAACCGCAATACCTTGCTAATTAACTACAGCAGGAAAACAATTCTTCCAAGCAGCTGAGTTATTACATTTCTGTACTTCTATCTCTGCTGCAGCTGACAGCATTACACTGACTTGTACATGCTATTAAAGGCCATTAGAGTAAAAATTATGCCTGTAGAAATGACATCTTAAGCTCTCATATTTCTTCCCTCCCAGTGATTCAGCAGCACAGCAGCAATTTTCCTTCACTTACATGTCAAAAGATTTTTTTTTTTTTTTTGCCAACTGCTGCTACGGTGAGGTCCCTTGTGTTCAAAAAGTTGAGATGGGTTCCTCCTGCCCTACCCTACCAGTAACACAGTTCTGCAATCAGAGCACAGGTGACAATTTTGCTGATGTCGAGGGAGGCAGAGAAGCACACTGTCCACTTTTCCATAGCTCAGCAGGATTTCCATTCAATGACCCACAGTCAGATAACAGAAATCTGTGTATGCTAACAGAAGTCATTGAAGCCACACCGATTTTTGCAGTAGCTGGTGATTTGATGTATGTGATGTTTTAGGCATTTAAGCAGCTATTTATTCACTGAGAGAAAAGTAATTAGATCTCTAAGATTATCAATAGTTTTAGTCAAAAGCTGAAATAAAGCCATTTTCTTATTCTACATTTCTGCTTCCTTTCAAGCTAGAGCTGTTTTCCTGTGCTAAAAAATAATATCTATTATGTATTGGTATGACAGTGTGATGGATGAATATAAAATATAATATGTACACATGATTAATACGATGTCTAAGTTTAATTAAATATTAATTCTTACTGTTATCAGCCCGGACCCATGTTTCTGCAGTTCCCTGAAAATGTTAACTTCCCTGTTACCTACAGCAGATCAGATGATACGAAACACATCCTCTCCTCCGCCTCTGTTATGACATTATTTGCTGAAGGGGAAATACGAGAATCCCTTCCTGGAGCTATAGCTCTTCCCAGAAGCTCCATAAAGCAAAGGTTATTATAATACTTTTCCTTTCCCATATCAGACATTTGCCACATGAATGAATCAAGTACTAACATTTTACAGATGGCTCAAAAGAACAAATCCATAGCTCTTATGGCCTTACTTACGGCTCTTACGATCACTGCAGACATGCTCAGCTACCGAGGATTTGTGACCTGCCCAGTGTCTCTTGGTGGCTCTGCGAAACAGTGCATTGGCCAGACCCTGTCTCGAGGAAGATGTATGTGACCCTCCCTGGTCTTCCAGTGGAAGTTCCAGTCATATGGATTTGGGGAGCTACCGGTTAGTGCTGAGTGGATCGATTCCCAAAAGTGAACCTCATGTGTTACGAACACACAGCAGCTCCGAGGGGATGCAGGTACATCTCTACTATGTTCACGAAAGCTATAAAAAAATGCTTAGGGCTCAGTGATTCAGTGCCCCAGTCTGTGGGGTAATTTCCTCCATATGCATCACCTGCAGGAGCTGCCACAGTCACATGGAGGACCCTCGTATACACCGTGTCCATGAGCTGTAAGAGCAAAATGTTTCATCCGTTCCCAACAGGACTTGCGTTGTGCCTGCCGGCAAGCTCTGCTTTACAGTCAGTGCTACATGTAAAACCAGAAGGCAGATAGAAATGCCTGATGAACATCAGTAACACATTTGTGCCTCACAGCCTTCAGCACTTTGGGTGGAGAAGACATAATATCACATTCCTCAGTAGCAGGATCACGGACAGTTTGCCTCATGTCAAACTTGTGTAGAAGTGAAGATGTGAGATGGCAGATAAGAGGGAAGCTGTGAAGCCAAAGAGGAAACAGACAGAAAATGAACCTCAGTTATATTCTTGCCTTGTACGACTGAATGCCGAATCTGCTGCATTGGTCCAAGGCTTTCGTGGAAATGTGTTGTACATTATGGGTGTTTGTTGTTGCCATTTTGCCTGTGTGAAAAATCCTGCACCTACACGCACACACACGTATGCCCACTCCTTGCATCACTTCCTCCAGGAAAAAAAAAAAAAAAAAAAAAGTAGAAAAAAAAAATCCTTGAAAAGCACATCAACTTTTAAGTGATGACACCCATAGTTATTACAAGTTTATAGCTTCTAGGTTCTTGTAGACAAGAAAGGAAAGACAGACTGAGCAACAGCATTGCATTTCAACACACTGGTGACCTGAGTCTGACAGCAGCGTAATTCAGCTGTGGCCCATGGCAAGGAGGGCTACTTGTGGTGGTGACCATCTGCATACGCATCAAGAGTATCAGACTCCATTTGTGACCCAGATTTGTGATCAAGACTGAAATCAAAGGTCCAAGAATCTGGATAACCAGCTGGGCCAGTAACGTGAACATACACCAGCTTCTGTGGTTAAAGAGAAGTGAGCAGTGATACAGCACCAGCACATCTGGCCACCCATCAGCCTGGACATCCAAATGCCTCCACAAGCCCATGGCAGTGGAAAAGCTGCCGTGGGGCCATTTCCAGATAGCAGTCCTGGAGTCCTCAGCTCCTGCCTCAGGATCAGTGATGCTCTAACCACACCACTCTGTTCTTGCCTTCTGGGCATTACAGAAATGTAATTACTTAGCTGCATTAGATAATTCCTTGCCCTTGGAGAAAAATTAAAGTATCTCCCTGGTTTGCAAAACAATTTTGTTTGAACTACAGGTATGTAGACACTGCCCTGCAAGAAGCTCCTTAGATATCGCAGACAGACAAATGCACACCCACCTGTACTAAACAGACTGGTTCTGTGGGTGGCCCACATTTAAAACCATTTGGTGTCATGTGTACGTATAAAATTATATACATACCATATGTTTTATCGCCACTGGGGCCAAAATGAGCCAAAGAAAATTTAGTGAATACTCATATTGAATTATTTTTTTACTCCCCCTTAAAGAATCTATAAAAAAGAAGACAGGAGAGTGGGAAAACTGTGGGTGCTATTAGCTCTCTCCCGAAGTTAGGGTGCAACAACCATGCCCATACGGGCTCTGTGCCTGAATCTTTTTTTTCCAGGCCTTAAACACTAAAGTGGGAGTGATTTGTTTCTGACTTCGTAAGGAAAGAGAGGCCAAAGAATCATGAGAGGTGACAGCCAGACCCCGCTGCTGCCATGCCGTGCACTCTGCTCCCAACCCGCCCCAGGAGGAGGCTGAGCCCAGCAGAGGCGCTCCCAGGCTGCCTCCCCCAGCAGTCAGCGCGGACGCTGAGGCTACTGAACTGTAGTGATGGAAAGATCTTACGGCTGACAAGGACATTCATTACAGAAGCTTCTTCTCCTCGCAGGACACAAGATATATAAAAGGATTTGGCTAGTTTGGAAAATCCCCCTCTTGGTCTTTTTGGAGTTCTCCCTGGCATGCTCCACAAAACCCACCTGAGCCTGGTTTGGCACCCTCCTCCTCTCCCCTCCAGGTACCCCAGAGTGGGCCAGAGTCTTCTGCTGAACTTTGACCAAGCAACAAAGTCTAAGAAGCCAGGATCTCAACTTATTTGTGCCCATGGGAAATTAAAACAGAGCTACTGGGTTTGCTGATATTTCAGTGAAACCAGATTCTGGCCTTTGCATAACCAGATTTTTACATTTTTTTGGAGAGAACAGCTCTT